>NW_028258173.1:12103708-12404238 GCF_053883595.1 Heterocephalus glaber | reverse complement strand
GCACAGTTGAAAGTTAAAATTTATGGAAATTTACAATTTCAAAGGTTACTAACATTTTCTAAAAGGATAGTGACAATCTATTTCTCTAAAGCCCTGAATTAGAGTGCATATTATGCCACATCTCACTAAAAAAATGCTAGATTTAATTATTGTAGGTATCTTTGTCTGATTGCTGATATTATGTGAATAATTTCTAAATACTGTGTAATGTAATATGTCATTCATTTTTGGTAATTTTTGCTTGAGTTTACATTTTCTTTTTATTGGGCATTTTAAAAGAAATTGTGTGATATTTCTTCAACTCATTATTTTTCTTTAATATGATTACTAATACTGAACAACTGCATTCTGGAATCAATTATGCTGGACTGTTTTTATTATTATCCTGTTAACTTCTAGGTTTGTTTTGCTATCTTTTTATTTAGAGTTGTCCTTTATTGTTCTAAGTGAATTTATCAATGTTTTTCTTTCTGAGGTGCTGTTATTAAAGTTATGCCTGTTTTATAAAAGAAAATATTCAATTTTGTGGATGCTTTTCTAATGAAATATGCTACATGCATGCTTCCCAAAGTTATTTAATCATATATATTTAACCGATTTAGTGGCCATGGCTGGTATTTTTACAGCAATTTTTCTTTTCCTGAATTCACTATTTTGTTTTATGTTTTGATTGAAATATTTTAAGCTTAAGGTTATGTCTTTCATATGGATATAATTTGTTCCTGAGTGATTTTTTTCTTTTCTTTTTTTTAGTACACTATTTTTTAGAGAAGTTTTGGCTTCACAGTACAACTGAGTGGGTGGAATAGGGATTTCCCACATAAACTGTGACCCCATCTATGTGCCTCCCCTATGATCAACATCTTCCACTAGAAGTATATATTGGTTACACTTGAAAAATCTGCAGCTTCATTTCAGTATAACCCAGAGTTCACACTTTACACTAGGTTTTACTCTTGGTCTTATATATTCTATGGGTTTGGACAAATTTACAATGTCATGCATCCAGCATCATAGTATCATAAAGAGTAGTAGTTTGACTAACAGAAAATATTCTGTGCCACCTATACATATTTCCCCCTTAATTCTCGGCAATCTCTAATCTTTCTGTCTCCATAGTCTGGCCTTTTCTAGAATGCAGTGTGGATGAGATCACATAGTATGTACTATTTTCAAATTGGCTTCTAGTAATATGCATTCAAGTTTCCTCCATACCTTTCTGTGGCTTGATAGTTCATTTCTCTTTGGCACTAAGTGATATTCTATTGGCTGCATGTACCAGAGCTTATCCACTCACCATCTTGGATATATTGGTTGAATAATACTAGTATAAACATCTGTGTGCAGGTTTTTGTGTGACCTAAGGATTTTATTTTTTAAAAGTGCTTATAATAGCTGCATTCTTTGAGATCACATTTGAGTGGGTCAAATCTTCCCTAGAGTTATAACTAGATATATAAAATTTGGGGGAAAAGAAATTTCATTTACGTTTCCTCAAATATATGAAAACTGAAAAAAGAGCTGTGGGAAGTAAATTTGGAAGCAGCTTGAATTTTGCTTTTGTATAGTTGATTCCCACTTCTTGGTTGCTTTTCCTTTGAGGTTTCACACATTAATGAGTATTGCTCATTCTATAGTAGTTCTTTCTTAATTTGGGGGATAATTTTTCCTTTTATAACCTCATATATGTTGTTCTAAACAATATATAGATGAATTTCATTTTTTACTCAAACTAGAACTTGCTGTACTTTCATTTTATAATTTGTATTTACTCATTGTATTTTATTTTTATTTTCTTCCAAAAGACAAATATTTGCACATATGAAACATTCCTCTCATCATACCCTAAACTTCCCATACCCCTTTGGTGGTATAAACACTTTGAAAAACTATTTGGCACAATCTACTAACATTGAACATATGAGTATTGACCTAAGGATTCCACTACTATGTTTTTATCTTAAAATATATAGACATGTGAACCAGAAGAAATACAAAAATGTTTATAACAGAGTTTTTCCTAACAGTCCAAAAGAAGTCACTTGAATGTTTGTTGATGGATAAATATAGTGTACTTATAGTGCAGTATTTATTATTATTATTATTAATTTAATATAATACTACAGCAATGGAAAGAAATGAACTACTATGGTAGTTATCAGATACAATAGCATTTGACTCCCAAAATACATCATTGATTAAGTGTAGACAGTGAATAATGAATTCTGCATGATTCCATTTTTTAAAGTTCAAATTGGCTAACCTATGATATTACAACTAAGAACAATGATTTTCTATAAGGAGGGAGTAAGGTTGGAATGGGGCAGGAGGAGATTCTAGCCCCTTAGTAATATTCTGCTTCTTGATATACCTGGTGGTGTTATGAAAGTGCTTATATTAAATTTTTATTGTGTTTAAAATCTGTGTATTTTCTGAATGTAAATTATACTTTTCAATTAAATTTTCTTTTTAAGAGATTACTTTGGTTATTATATAGAGAAAAGTTTGTGGGATGCAAAAGGAGAAGCAGAGAGACCAGTTACAGATCTGTTGCAATACTCCAGGTGGGACATGATGAAAGCTCAGAGGATGGAAGTAGTGGTGAAAGTGGAACACCAAGCAAGTGGGAAATGCTCGAGAACTGAAAGGACATGCATAAGGACTAAATGTGAGAAGAGACAAAGAGAGGAAAAACAAGACTTTGGATATGAGCAACTAACTGGGTGGATTCTGCAGCAATGTAACCTGCTGAGTGATGAGGAAGCATAGAATTGAAGAGGGATGTATTTCAGATATGGTATCATTGAGGTCCTTTAAAAATATTCAAATGACATTGTAAGCGAACTACGAAGGATAGAAGTCTCTAGCTGAGGAGGGTCTGTAGCTCTGGAGCTGTGTAGAGATCATTGTTTGTGGTTGGTATACACCCACACCATACATTTTATATATGCCTATTGTTATCTTACAGTTATTAGAAATTTTAGAAAGCAATATTACTTTGCCATTCTGCTTAGTACAAAGATTAAAATACATATTCCCACATTTATTCAAGAAAGGTTTAAAAATAAAACAATAGGTACTATGTATACACTTACAGTTAAGAAGAAAAATGACCAAATGCCACTATTTTTTCTGCCATTGCGAAAAATAAATGAAATCACATATGTCAAGAAAACAAGAGATGAGACATATCCAATGCTACACAGGATCTGAAAACAGAAATACTTAAATTGGATAAAGTAAATACTAATTAGGAAAGTACCCATGTGCATCTCTCAACTTTTCAAAACTATAGGAAAGATAATTTTATGTTCTTTGGATTAAGTTAAACAATAGTATTCCACTGGTGAGAAACTAGACTAATTAAACTATTTCTTAATCTTTTTTACTTACCTGGATTAACAGGTTTTGAATTATGAATATAATCTCTTCTGGGCTAAAAACATAATCCATTATTTGCATCAGAAGGAGAATCAAAAAGTAGAGGGGAATATCCACCAGTGCCTGTCCAAACCAGTAAGCTGAAGGATACAGGCCTGAAATCCATAGCTGGGAGTGAACTTTTTTCTGATGAAGAAATAGAAAAATCATTAAAAGGCCCATAAAACTTGAGGTTTGGGAAATTTTAAATACATACACACAAAAGCATTTATTTTTGCTATATTCCTTTAATAATTATTATTCTGGTTTGGCAAAATGCTACTACCATTTGCCACACCCCTATTTCAGAGACATTAAAAATACTGCAGACCATGTTCATGACTTTATTGCCCAAAGGGACAACGTGACAATATTACTAGCTAATCTTTCATCAGTAAGTAGGCATTTCTGTTCTTTTCTTTCCAAAGGTACTTCTTCCTTTGACAAGAAGACATGAAAATTGCGTTAAGATTTAAGAATGTGAGTTTACACCTGTCTCTAAGAGTCCTGAAATTTATTATGAACATGAACAATGAATTTATAACTGGCATTTTATTTAGAGTCTAAGGATTGGTCATTTATTTAATTAATTTGATTTAAAAAATCTTTTGGGAGTCTTCTAGACTTAATAACCAAATTCAGTCAAGTAGCTGGTTACAAGGTCAACACACAAAAATCAATAGCTTTCCTCTACACCAATGACAGACTCACTGAGAGAGAAATAGGGCAAATAATTCCTTTCACAATAGCATCCAAAAAACTGAAATACCTAGGAATCATCCTAACAAAAGAAATCAAAGACCTCTTCTCTGAAAACTATAGCACTCTCAAAAGAGAGATTGAAGGTGATATCAGAAAATGGAAAGACATGCCTTACTCCTGGGTAGGAAGGATCAACGTAGTGAAAATGGCCATACTTCCAAAACTGCTATATAAATTCAATGCAATCCCAATTGAAATCCCAGCAGCATACTTCATGGACCTCGAGAAAACAATCTAAAAATTCATTTGGAACAAGAAGAGACCCAGAATAGCAAAAGCAACTCTAGGTAACAGACATGGCAGGGGGTATCACAATCCCCAACCTGAAACTCTACTACAAAGCTACTGTGATAAAAACAGCATGGTATTGGCAAAGAAACAGACTTAAAGATCAGTGGAACAGATTAGAAGATGCAGAAACAACTCCAGACATACTCAGCCATCTCATCTTTGACAAAGGAGCCAAATACCCTTACTGGAGGAAAGATAGCCTCTTTAATAAATGGTGCCAGAAAAATTGGGTTTCAACTTGCCAAAGATTAAAACTAGACCTATATCTCTCATCATGCACTAAACTAAAACCAAAATGGATTAAAGATCTAAATATTAAAATAGAAACTCTGAGCCAATTGGAACAGAGGTTAGGTAGAACCCTTGAAGACATTGGTGTAGGAAAAGATTTTATGAACAAAACCTCAGTTGCCCGTGAACTAGCACAAATAATCAACAAGTGGGATCTCTTCTTATTAAAAGGCTTCTGCACAGCAAGAGAAACCACCAGCAGTGTGAAGAGACAACCCACAATGTGGGAAAAAATCTTCACCTGCTTTTCCTCAGACAAAGGTCTACTATCTCGAATCTATAAAGAACTTAAAAAGATCAGACCTCCCAAATTTAAAGACCCAATCCAAAAATGGGCATCTGAAATGAACAGACATTTCTCAGATAAAGAAGTAGAAATAGCAAATAAATACATGAAAAAATGTTCAACATCACTGGTCATTCAAGAGATGCAAATGAAAACAATGCTGAGATTCCACTTCACTCCAGAAAGAATGGCTGCCATCATAAAATCAACCAATAACAAATGCTGGTGGGGGTGTGGGGAAAGAGGAACCCTGCTCCACTGCTGGTGGGAGTGTAGACTGGTGCAAGCACTGTGGAAATCAGTATGGAGATACCTCAGAGAACTAGGACTGGAAGTCCCATTTGACCCTGCCATTCCACTGCTGGGGATCTTCACCAAAGAATGAAAAGAATCATACCACAGTGATATATGTGCACCCATGTTCTTAGCAGTGCAGTTTGTAATAGCTAAAACTTGGAAACAGCCCAAATGCCCATCAACTGGAGACTGGATAAAGAAAATGTGATTTTTTTAATAAAATAGAGTACTACTCAGCCATCAAAAATGAGAAATTAGAGACATTTATAGCTAAGTGGATGCACATTGAGGCAATACTCTTTAAGTGAAATAAATAGGACACACATGTGTAAATACTGAATAGTTTCTCTGGTGTGAGAAACTGAAAGTGTAAATAAGGATTAAATGTATAATTGGTAATGTGAAATAGGAAGAAAAGGGGCAAAGGGGAAGGAAGTGGGAGGGCTAGGGGAAAGGATAGAAGGGAATGGGATTAATATGAGAAAATGGAAAAACAGGAACAAAATCTTTGTAAATAGGGAGGACTGGAAGGGTTGAAGGGAGGGCTGGGCAAGGGTGAAAAACAAGAACCAAGAGAGACTATGTGAAGGTACAAATTTCCAATGATGATTGTCATTATATTGTATACCTAAAATGTACCAAGGATTAGAATGAATAATCGATAATGTAAAATAGGAAGAAAAGGTCCAAAGGGGTAGGGGTAGTGGGAGGGACAGGGGAAAGGAAAGAAGGGAAAGGAAAAATGATGAGAAATGGAAAAAATGGAAATAAAGTCTTTGTAAATAGGGAAGGGTGGAGGGGGTGAAGGGAGGGCTAGGAATGGGGAAAAAATAAGAACCAAGATGCATTATGTAAAGGTAAAATTCCCAATGAGAAATGTAATTGTGTTGTATACCTACAATGTACCAATGAAAGTGTTTAATACAAAAAAAAAAAACCTTTGGGGTTGACATAAACAAGACACCTATAAAATGTTGCACTTTTCTTACCATCTTAAAGTGAATGCAGTTTTTCATTATTAGACTGTGAATATTAGTAAGTAAATTTTGATGCTGTAACCCATGGAAAACCACATTGCTACAGTGATTGTTATAACACAAGGTTTTACAACTTTATCATGGACTGTTTTAACAATAAAGCATACAAGCAATTAATATTTTAAGTTAAATTGAGTTTATATAAAAATATTTATTAGAAAAAAATTGAATGCAGATAAAATATATATTGTGGGAAGGAGAATGCATGTGAAAGAAAACAGGAAAGAGAATGATAGTGAGCGCATATTTAGAGAGCTTGATGTCTCCTGTTCATTAATTTTCTTAAAATATATCTACAGAGTATTACCATGTGCCTAGTTTTAAGTTGGCTATGGGGATCTTGTGGAATTTAAATCACAGGGGAAGAGGGGGATAAAGACAATGCATATATATATATAGCTACATTACTAAAATTGTGTATGTTAATAATTATGGGGTAAAGTCAGAAAGGGGCACCCTTGTGAGGTGACACTTGAGTTAGGGTCTTGCTAATGGATAAGAGTTATTTTGGTGACAAGTTGGAAGTATTTTGGGCAGAAAGAACACCAGGAGAGATGGCCTTGCAGCAGGAAAAGGTTGATATTTTAGGAAAACTGGAAAGAACTGGCTATAACATTGTAATCAAGGTGGAAATGACATCTGACTGAGGCACCTTTAAAGATACAGCTGATTCCAGATCACCCAAGGGATTCCAGGCTATATGGAAGGGATTTCACTATTGCTCCTTAGCACAATGAGAAACCACAGCAGAGATTTAGACAGGAAATTAACCTGGCAGCTTTGTCTTTCTGCAGTATTACACTGCCATGGTCTGTAGGAAACAGAGAAGAAGAAAGCTAATGTATGCCCACAGCAGAGACAAGGAGGTAGTAGTGCTCATACAGGAAGAAGACTATGGCGCCTTTCACTAGAGTGTTGTAAGAAAGGTGAGGAATACACAAAGATTCCAGATATAGTTCAGAAGTAAATTTCATGACTTATCATTCACTAGCTATGGTGGGGAGGAAAGACGTGTGTGTCACTTAAATTTGAATTTTACATAAAATATTTTGATTGTAAGTATTCCCATACAATATTTGTAACATATTTATACCCAAAAATTCATTACTTATCTGATATCGAAATTGAACTGGGTATCTGTAGTTAATTTGTTTAACTTGGCAACCTTAGCAAAGTGTTTGCTAGGTTTCAGTCAAGAGTAAGAAAAATTATTTATGGAGATGAGCAAAACTTGAGTATGTAGAATTTAGAACAAAAGAATCGGCTTTCATTATGTTTTTTTCCCACTCAAGAGGAAGCAATGGATAAATGAAAAAGGTTCAGGTGCCAGGACCATGCATAGATTCTTAAAGTGAGCTCAGATGGGTATCTATTTTAAACTCAGTAAGAAAGTAAGGAAACTTGGCTGAAATTATTTTTGTGCTGAGATCTCAGTGACAAGAAGTCAACTGTGCAAGAACACTCTGGTCAGGAAGAATAGCCCAATGATAATGGCATGAGTGAGAACCAGAGAATGGGGTAGGCACAGCAGGAGACTGCAAGGAAAGGTAGGGAAACATACAAAAGATGGATGATGCAGACAATGTAAAGAATTAGGATTTAATTCTAGCTATAAAGGGAAGCTATTGGAGGTCATTAGATAAAATGATCAGGTGATCTTATTCTGAAAGTTCACTCTGGTTGTGTGAAAGGAATTAATTGCAAATAAAGAGACCAATGAGTAGATATCTAAGTGATCCAGGCAAAGAATTCTGATGACTTTGAGTAGGATGAAAATAGTAGAGATGGAAAGAAATGGATGAATTAGATACATGTGAAGTAGTACTGAAAGAAGCTGCTGATTAATTGGACAAGAAAGATAAAAGACAGAAACAAAGGTTAATTGCAAATTTCAGGCCAGAGCAACTATAGAAGATACTACCATTCATTGATATGGGAGAATTGAGAGTAGAGCAGATCTGGAAAATGAAAAGGAAAATGAAAGGTTTTCTTTCGCTCAAATTTGAATTGTCTATTTCTGACCTATGTGGAGATATCAAGTAGGCTATTGTATATACAGAAGTTGAGAACTCTGGAAATAGCTGAAAGGGGGCCCAGGACTAAATCCTAGACTTTTAGCCATGGGAAAGTTACTATATGTCAAGTATTGTTCTAAGTGATATTTAGGTATTATTCCATTCCATCCTCACATAAACCTACTTCAGATAGATGTAAGTATTACACATTTTACAAATGATGAAGTGAGGCAGAGAATTATTGAACAACTTTCAAAATTCATATAGCTTGATAACCAGAGTCAGGATTTGAACTCAAGGAGATTCAACTCAGAAGAAGGAGGAAGAGGAAGAGGATAAAGAAGAAAAGGAGAAGAAAGAAGAGGGGCAAGAAGAAGGAGAAGAAGAAAAGATAAAGATAGAAAAGAACAGTAGAAAAATGGTGAATAAAGTGAAAGAATAGTATTTTGTATTTGTCATGGGAGAAGTTCCTAAAGACAGAAACATTTAAAAAAGTAAAATAAATGAAAATTAATTCAAGCTCATCAAGGACATTTTCTGAATTTTCAACATCACAAAGCAAGCATGATGTCAAGACATGCAGAAAGGGACAAGGGTCTTTCAGAGGAACTAGAAGTACCATGGAGAAGGAAGAAAACTCTATTACAGGATTCTTGAGTTTTATATGAAAGAAGCACAAAAATGAAGCTTCAAATGGACAGTCGTTTTTGACAGTAAGTCAAATTTCTGTAGTGAGTTGGTCAGGGCTGTTTAATTGAGTAACTTTACCAACTAAGTCAAAATTGGAAACCATCACTGAGAGAGGGGATACGATTATGTCTATTGGGGATGTGGTTGGGTTAGCAATAAGTATCTGTAAATAAAACCCTAAGTGATACACAGCTAAAAGTTATCATTCCCTGCTAGTCGGTGATACTTCCCAAGATGCTCTTCCTGGGGTCTTGCGTTTGTTTAAAAATTTTTTTTAATATTTTGAAAACCTATTAATAGAATGCTTGATCATTCATTGTAGCAAGCATGTACATTAGATGCATCACCTGCATGTTAATCTATACCACAAGGGTCAAAGGAGAGTTCCCTGGACATTAAAAATATTTGAGAACTTTGCTAACTTCTTACTTTAGTGTCGTCAATGCTGCTCATGGCGATGTAAGGAGTGAAACAGGCAGCCAGTGGTATCCAGAAGAAGGCGCTGCTCAGGTACCCATAGTCATAAGACATATGTTCCTGAAATCACACAGAACATGGTGAGCAGATGGCAATGCTCATCTGGTTTATTTGAGCTGTCTTAGCTAAATTAGCCAAATAAAGGAGTTGGGCTAACCACTCCGGGCCCTTTCCAAGGTGCTATTTGCAGTTTCTTACCCCTATTCATTTTCAATCCTGTGTTGCAGTAACTTTGACATTTCAAACATGTATTCTAATGTACTTATGAAAATGCAACCTCAAGCAGATGGTAGGAACTGGATGGTCCTGTGGTTAACAACTTTTGAGGCAGGCATGAAACATCTGCTGTCTGTCTTTATGACTACAGCATCACATGCACTGATTCCATATATATCAACACTGACGGTGTAATAGAAAAGACATTGTGAACTACCAATGCTCTCAGAAACTGGTGCCAAATCAGTTCCATTCAATGTTGATGTAAATTCAGCCCCCTAGTTCAGCATAATGCCCAAGTGGCAAGTTCAAATGCCTTCAAGGACCTGACAGAGATTACCAAGCAAATATTATTAAAAAATAAGAGTATTGAGGCTTGGAGAAAAATAATTAGCACACACTCTATACAAAGACATTGAGGTTTTTTAAAAAATCATAATCCTATACAGGTTAAAGAGAACCTTGAGTTTTGTTACAAGCTTGGATTTATCTATAATTAATTGCCTAGTTACAATGCAAGTATCCTAAGTTTTGGGGTCTCTTTTCTACTACCTCCTTTTAAAATTAGTGTCCCTCTGAGATCTTACAGCACATAAAAATTGTTCAAATGAGGATGCCTATGTGATGATGAGGCCCTGAAAAGGGAATAAAGGACACCAGTGACTACATTAATCAATTCATATCTTTGCCTGTGGACACCATGATTAATTTTCCTGATTTGCAAGTCCTCTGTGTAAGGATAAGTCACAGTCTCAACAGCCAGCTTCCTTACTCATGACTTGGTTCATAAACAACATATTATGTCCATGTTAGATTATATCCACCCATAGTCAGAGTTTGGTGAGGCTCGACCTGAAGAGGACTCACAGAAAGACACACACCAAACTGGGCAGTTTGGTCAGGCGGGGATTCATTGAAGTGGCTGGTTGGTTGCACTGTAGGAAATTCCCATAGATGATGAAGGCCACTGAGTGGCATCAGAAGCAAGGTCTGACCTACAGTGAACACTGTGCTTTAGGATCTAGGAGAATGAGTTTGCAGAATTGTAGGAAAATGTCAACAGCTGGATGGGAAAGCAGCAGTGGCAAATTAAAAGGAGCAACTTTACATAAAAAATCAAAGTCATCTGGGCATTTGGGTAAAAAATACTTTGGAGTTAAGACATCTTTTCAAAGGCAGAACTTCAAGTCACTTGCTCCTTCTTGGGAACAACCTATTCTTGATTTTCTAGAAAACTGACTAGTCTACTTGAATCTGACACCTAATGAAGCACACTGGCGCCTCTATGTACTGTAGTTTCATCAGCTGTCTTACAGTAATAATAATAATAATAATATCTCAAAGTCTTATTGGAGTATTTATAAATGTCAGTGCAAGGCACCCACATGGTAAATACTCCTTTTGTCTTAGAAGGAAGGAAGATACTGATGCAATATACTTTGGAGTAACTCTGAAATTATATTTTCAACTTGACAGTAAAGGAAATATAAACATTAGATAATTAATATCATTGAAAAGCTATATTTAGATGTGATATTGTCTTTTAGATTTTTAAAGAATTCTTTAATAGATAATGTATACTAAAATACTTAGAAATAAAGTGATATGGTTTCTGGGATTTACTTCAAAATAGTCTTGAGGCCACATTTTTTTTTATTTGTATATATTTTATTGGTACATTTTAGGTATACAATATAATTACATTCATCATTGGAAATTTGCACCTTTACATAATCTCTCTTGGTTCTTATTTTTCCCCCTTTCCCCGCCCTCCCTTCAACCACTCCATCCTTCCCTATTTACAAAGGCTTTGTTTCCATTTTTTCATTTTCTCATATTAATTACATTCCCTGCTTTCCTTTCCCCTACCCCTCCCACATCCCCTTCCCCTTTGCCCCTTTTCTTCCTATTTCACATTATCTATTATACCTTTTAGTCCTTACACTTTCAGTTTCTCACACTAGAGAAACTATTCGGTATTTACACATGTGTGTCCTATTTATTTCACTTAAGAGTATCGCCTCAATGTGCATCCATTTAGCTATAAATGTCTCTAATTTCTCATTTTTCATGGCTGAGTAGTACTCCATTTTATAAAAAACCCACATTTTCTTTATCCAGTCTCCAGCTGATGGGGATTTGGGCTGCTTCCAAGTTTTAGTTATTAAAAATTGTGCTGCTAAGAACATGGGCGCACATATATCGCTGTGGTATGATTCTTTTAATTCTTTGGGGAAGACATCCAGCAGGGGAATAGCGGGGTCAAATGGGATTTCCAGTCCTAGTTCTTTGAGGTATCTGCATACTGATTTCCATAGTGGTTGCACCAGTCTACACTCCCACCAGCAGCAGAACAGGGTTCCTTTTTCCCCAAAGCCCCACCAGCATTTGTTATTGGTTGATTTCATGATAGCATCCATTCTTTCTGAGGTGAGGTGGAATCTCAGCATTGTTTTCATTTGCATCTCTCGAATGACCAGTGATGTTGAACATTTTTTCATATGTTTATTTGCCATTTCTACTTCTTTGTCTGAGAAATGTCTGTTCATTTCAGATGCCCATTTTTGAAATGGGACTTTAAATTTGGGAGGTCTGATTTTTTTAAAGTTCTTTATAGATTCGAGATAGTAGACCTTTGTCTGAGGAAGAGCAGGTGAAGATTTCTTCCCACATTGTGGGTTGTCTCTTCACACTGCTGGTGGTTTCTCTTGCTGTGCAGAAGCTATTTAATAAGAAGAGATCCCACTTGTTGATTGTTTGTGCTAGTTCACGGGCAACTGAGGTTCTGTTCATAAAATCTTTTCCTCCACCGAGGTCTTCAAGAGTTCTACCTTACCTCTGTTCCAGCTGACTCAGCATTTCTATTTTAATATTTAGATCTTTAATCCATTTCAATTTTAGTTTAGTGCCTGGTAAGAGACATAGGTCTAGTTTTAATATTTGACAAGTTGAAACCCAATTTTTCCAGTACCACTTATTGAAGAGGCTATCTTTCCTCCAGTAAGGGTGTTTGGCTCCTTTATCCAAGATGAGATGGCTGAGTGTGTCTGGAGTTGTTTCTGCATCTTCTAATCTGTTCCACTGGTCCTCAGGTCTGTTTCTTCACCAGTACCATGCTGTTTTTATCACAGTAGCTTTGTAGTATAGTTTCAAGTTGGGGGTTATGATACCCCATGCCATGTCTCTGTTACCTAGAATTGCTTTTGCTATTCTGGGTCTCTTCTTGTTCCAAATAAATTTTTGGATTGTTTTCTCAAGGTCCATGAAGTATGCTGCTGGGATTTCAATTGGGGTTGCATTGAATCTATATAGCAGTTTTGGAAGTATGGCCATTTTCACTACATTGATCTTTCCTACCCAGGAGCAGGGGATGTCTGTCCATTTTCTGATATCATCTTCAATCTCTCTTTTCAGCAAGCTGTAGTTTTCAGAGAAGAGGTCCTTGATCTCTTTTGTTACATTGATTCCTAGGTATTTCAGTTTTTTGGATGCTATTGTGAAAGGAATTGTTTCTCCTATTTCTGTCTCAGTGAGTCTGTTGTTTGTGTAGAGGAAAGCTATTGATTTTTGTGTGTTGACCTTGTATCCAGCTACTCTATTGAATTTGGTTATTAAGTCTAGAAGACTTTTGGTGGGGTTTTTGGGGTCTTGTTTATAGAGTATCATGTCGTCTGCAAATAATGACAATTTGACTTCTTCATTTCCTATGTTTATTCCTTTTATTTTTTTCTCTTGTCTAATTGCCATGGCTAATGTTTCCAAAACTATGTTGAGCAGGAATGGTGATAGTGGATATCCTTTTATTTTCCTGATTTTAGTGTGAAGGATTTCAGTTTTTGACCATTTAGTATGATACTTGCTGTTGTTTTTTGATAGATAGCTTTTAACAGATTGAGGTAGAGAACATCTATTCCAATTTTTTGCAGGGTTTTAATCATAAATGCATGTTGGAATTTGTCTCATGCTTTTTCTGCGTCTATTGAGATTATCATATGGTTTTTGTCCCTGGGTCTATTGATATAGTGTATTACATTGATTGATTTGTGTATGTTGAACCATCCCTGCATCCCTGGGATGCATCCCACTGGGTCAGGGTGTATGATCTTCTTGATGATCTTCTGCATTCTACTTGACAGTACCTTAGTAAGGATTTTTGCATCTGTGTTCATTAGTGAGATTGGCCAATAGCTCTCTTTTTTGATTGGGTCTTTCTCTGCTTTGGGGATCAAGGTGATGCTTGCTTCCAGGAATGAATTCGGAGTATTGCTTCTCTTTCAATTTCATTGAAGAGTTTAAACAGTAGTGGCAGTAGTTCCTCTATAAATGTCTTGTAAAATTCAACAGTGAAGCCATCAGGACCTGGGCTTTTCTTAGTTGGTAAGTTTTTAATTACTTTTTCAATTTCATTGATTGATATTGGGTCATCTAAAATTTTTAGGTCTTCTTTGTTCAGCTTTGGCAATTCATATGTATCTAGGAATCTTTCCATTTCTTCTCTGTTTTTCATCTTATTGGTGTATAGGTTCTCGAAGTAGGTATTGATGATCCTCTGGATTTCTGCTGGGTCTGTTGTAATTTCACCCTTTTCTTTCCTAATTGCATGGATTTGGGCCTTTTCTTTCCTTTTTCTGATAAGGTTGGCTAAGGGTTTATCAATTTTGTTTATTCCTTCAAAGAAGCAACTCTTGGCTTCATTAATTTTTTTGTACCATTCTCTTAGTCTCCATTGAATTGATTTCTGCTCTAATCTTTATAATTTTCTCCCTTGTAGGAGCTTTCGGTTTGTCCTTCTCTTCTTTTTCTAGATGCTTGAGGTTCAGCATCAGGTTGTTTAATTGGGCTCGTTCTGTTTTCCTAATATGCATATTCACTGCTATGAATTTCCCTTGTAAGACTGCTTTCATTGTGTCCCATAGATTCTGATTTGTTGTATTGTCATTTTCATTTAATTGAAGGAACTATCTGATTTCTTCTTTAATTTCCTCTGTGACCCATTGGTTGTTCAGAAGTGTGCTGTTCAATTTCCATGTGTTTATGAAATTCTTGCAGTTTCTTTTGCTATTGATCTCCACTTTCATTGCACTGTGGTCTGATAATATACAAGGGATAACTTCACTTCCTTTGCACTTACTTAAACATGTTGTATGAGTGAGTATGTGGTCTATTTTGGAGAAGGACCTGTGTGCAGCTGAAAAGAATGTGTATTCTGATTTTGTCGGGTGGAACACTCTGTAAACATCTGTTAAGTTCATTTGTTCAAGAGTTTGATTGAGTTCTAGTATTTTGTTGCTTATTTTTTGTCTAGTAGATCTATCTATTTGTGAGGGTGGAATATTGAGGTACCCCACTACTAATGTATTAGTGCTTATATGATTTTTTATGTTTGTTAGTATTTGATTTATATAGTTGGATGCACTAGTGTTTGGTGCATATATATTTATGATTGTCATCTCTTCCTCTTGGATTGTTCCCTTTACAAGGATGTAGTGTCCTTTGTCTCTCTTAATCAGTGTTGGTTTGAAATTCACTTGATTTGCAAAGAGGATAGCTACTCCTGCTTTTTTTTTTCGGGTTCCTGTCGCATGGAGTATTGTTTTCCACCCTTTAACTTTCAGTCTATGAGTTTCATTTTGAATTAAGTGTATTTCTTGTATGCAGCATATTGTTGGATTTTGCTTCTTGACCCATTCTGCCAGTCTTATTTCTTTTCTTTCTTTTTTTTGGTACTAGGGTTTGAACTCGGGTCCTTGCACTTGCTAAGCAGGCGGCAGAACCACTGAGCTAAATCCCAGGCCCCAGTCTATTTCTTTTGATTGATGAATTGAGACCATTAACATTGCTGGTTATAACTGATATGTATTGATTTATCATTGTCATGACTTTTTCTTTTAGTTGGATTCTCCCTCTTTACATTTAATTTCTTGTTGCATCTGATGGATTCATTCTGCTGTGCTTCCTGGGGTTGTGATCCTCATTGTCTTTTCCTAGGATATTGTCTAAAATTTTTTGGAGTGCTGGTTTGATATTCATGAAATTCCTAAGGTGCGCTTTGTCATGAAAGTATCTTATTTCTCCATCCATTTTGAAAGATAGTTCTGCAGGGTACATCAATCTGGGTTGGAGGATGTTTTCTTTGTGGCTTGGAATATGTCACTGCAAGCTCTTCTTGTCTTGAGGGTTTGCATTGAAAAGTCTGCTGTGATTCTGATGGACTTTCCTTTGTATGTGATTTGTTTCTTTTCTCTAACTGCTTGTAGAACTTTGTTCTTCTGTTGGGTTTCTTGAATCTTAACAATTATATGCCTATGTGTAGTTTTTTTTTTTTTTGATCAAGGCTAGTTGGAGTCCTATATGCCTCACTTATCTGTACATCAATTTCTTTTCCCCTGCTTGGGAAGTTTTCTGCCATCACTTCTGTGAACAGTTTTTTAATGTCATCTCCACTCTCTTCTGTTTCTTAGTTGACTCCAATCAGTCTTACATTATTCTTCTTTGCATCGTCTAGCAGCTGCTGGATTGATTTCTCGTGGTCCCTTAAAATTTTGAAGCAATTTTTCTTTTCCTGGTCACTAATTGCAATCTTATCCTCTATATCTGAAATTCTGTCCTCACATTGGCTCATTCTGCTGTGTAGACTTTCAGTGGAGTTTTTAATCTCCTGGAAATCTGTTTGCATCTGTCTTATGGATTCCATTTGTTTCCTATGTTGGGATTCCATCATGTTCCTCAGCTCCTGTCTAGATTTATCAATCATGTCTTTCACTATGAGCACAATCTCTGCTGTTATCTCAGAAATTATTTCTGATTTCATTTTTTCCAGATTCTCTTTTTTTGCCAGTTCAGGGAGTCCAGGTGGTTAAGCTTTAGAGTGTTCCATCTCATTTCCCTTTGGGGTTGCTGTAGGTGATCTGGATGTCTGGTTTTGAGACTCATTTACTTATCTTCTCATTTCAAGGGGAAGGGTGCTGTTAGAACCCACGTGGCTCACCTCCTCTGTGCTGGGAGCAGTGGAATGGTGGTCCGTCAGCCCCTTCCTCTGGTCTGGGAATGGTGGAATGGCAACCAGGAGGCCCCTTCCTCTGGGCTGGGAGAGGTGGAACGGTGGCCCAGAGGCCCCTCCCTCTGCACTGGGAGTGGTGGAAAGGTGGCCGGGAGGCCCCTTCCTCTGCAATGAGAGTGGTAGAATGGCAGCCCGGAGGCCCCTTCCTCTGGACTAGGAGCAGTGGTACGGTGGCCTGGAGGCCCCTTCCTCTGTGCTGAGAGAGGTGGAATGGCAGCCCAAAGGTCCCTTCCTCTGGGCTGGGAGTAGTGGAACGGTGGCCAGAGGCCCCTTCCTCTGCACTGAGAGTGGTAGAATGGCAGCCTGGAGGCCCCTCCTTCTGGACTGGGAGCCTTGGAATGGTGCCCCAGAGGCCCCTACCTCTGCGCTGGGAGCGGTGGCCGGAGGCCCATTCTTCTAGGCTGGGACCTGTGGAACAGCAGCCCGCAGGACCCTACCTCTGCACTGGGAGTGGTGGAATGGCCTGAGGTCACATGTTTATAATGAGTGAGGTTGGCTTACAGGTGCACTAGGATGTTATATGTTCTACTCTATGTATGTTTGAAACCTCACATAATAAAAAAATGTTTCCTTAAAAAAGAAAAGAGAAACAAGAACTATTCCTATGTTCCTAGTTCTAATTCATTCAGGTCTCTAATCTGGTCAAAGTTGAATATCCTCTAGTGGAAGGTTCATTTTTGTCTTACTGGAAATTGAATTCAATACCTTCATACTGAGCTACATCCCCAGACATTTTTATTTTTTTATTTTGAGATAAGGTCTTGCTAAGTCACTGAGTTGCCCAGGCTGGGCTCAAACTTGTGATCCTCCTGTTTCAGCCTCTCTGACAGCTAGGGAAATTTCTTTTAAAGCACTCCCAAGAAAAAAATAATAATAACAATAATGATAAGATATATAAGTTACTAAGCACCTAAAGTTTTCTATGTTTACATGCCCTGTCACTTGTTCTTATAATAATTAGACCAAGTCAGCCCGGTGTTCATATTGCCTCATCTATTTTAAGAGAAATTTTTGTGATGAAGCTATTATCTGATTTTTTTTCAGTTTTGGTACAGTAAGGCCTACAGAAGTCAGATAGTTTAAGCCATTTGTTTGACCTTGAGGACTTCAGCTATTTCAACTATGTCTGTGTACCTAGGGCTGTAGGAGTAGGAGATCTAAGACCAAAGGTGAAATTTTTCCCCAAATATTTGTACTTTCTGTTGCTCCACTAACTCTAGGTCAACTGAACAAGGTTATAATGTTTTTTAATCACTCCTAATAGTATGCATATTACTATATAGTGACATATATAAAACATAAACCTTTTTAAGGACAGATCCCTAAGAATTGGCATATTATTTCCACATTTCAAAGACTTTCTTGAGAACTTCTAATGGCTCAGGATAAGTGAGATAATATCATACTTACTGCAAAAAATGTGCTTCTATCTGTCTGAATGTGTTCTGTAGAATTAAATGTTCCAAGTAACCCATTGCTGATAATATCAATGAGGACAGGAAAACAATTTAGCCTCTTAGTATTACAGGCTATTGAAAATCTGTGATCCTAAAATAAAATGAATATTTTTAAGTTAGCAAAAAGCAAAGAGAAATTTAATGAATGAATATGATAGAAAAGCATCCAGGTTACTGACAAATAGTAAAGGCAAAGTACAAATGTGATTAATATCATCAGGCCCAATATTATCTGACTGATTTCCAGTACACTTAAAATAATCCAGGGACTTTGGTTTTTACCTACCATAACATCAGCCATGTGGCTATTCATGCCTAAGATATCACAAAACAGTGTACCTCAAATGAATTGTAGCAGTTTTATAAATAATATGGGGATACTCAGGAAGCAGGAGACAGGTAAGCAGTTATAAAGAAAGCTTATGTTTTCACAAATACTAAGCTTATGTGTAAAAGCTGTTTTAAAATGACATAACCTTTATAGATACATATGCAGGTAGATACACATGTGCCTATTTCTCCCTCATGAAAAAAATAAGTAAATTATCTACATTGCTGAAAATATGAGCAAGCATCAATAATGCATTTTTGCAAACATAAATAAATCAAATATATTGTATCTAACACAATTACCCAAAGCAATGCTCTTAAAATACTATTTTTCTGGTCATATTGGAAACTAACTCAACTGGGTCCTACTGAGGACTAGTTTGAGCAAACATAATTTCTTAGTTTATTTTTGACATGGAAATGTTTTCCTAAAAATTAACTTTAATGACCTACAAATGATCAAATGGTAATTTATCCATTTAAAATAATTGTCTCATCTTTTCTATTAGTCTACTTTTGTGCACTGTAACTCAAATTGCTACAGAATCTAGGCAAGTGACACATAAGAGTGAAGCAGTGTAGAGATACACCAAACTGCAGAGTATAGGCCAAGGTTAAATTGGGCAGTTGTTCTCATTCCAACTGAGAGTAAGATTTAAATTAATTATTGGAATGGAATCCTATTATATAATTAAATAAATTACCAACTGCAACACACAGTTATTGTATACTGTTACCCTGGAGGCTGCAGGCAAATTATTGTAGCCCAGCTTCTCTATTTTTGTCCAAATGGCCTTTTATGTCAGTTGATTTGAATAATTCAAATTGTCCATTCATGATACATCTTTGGTGAACTGCAGCAGAGTCCAACATACCTCTTTATCCCTTGACACTGTGATGGCTCCATTGTAAGACAGCTCCTCTGTGCCATTTCTAATTCCAAAGGCATCCACTTCCAACGCTATGTTCTGTCGCCCCAGTGCTTGTATAAAGTTATCAATGCTGGATCCTACAATGAGGGGAAAGATCAAAGAAAGCAAAAATGGAACAAAACGACAAACACAAAAAACATTTTTAAAAAAACAACAAAAAACTAAATGGTATCACTCATACCACACCATAACTGCCTGTGGATTTATTTCAAAGGTAGAATTGGGGGCTATGCTACCATTCTGTTACCATGGGCATGACAAACATTGTTTACCTGGAACACCTGGCATTTACTTATAATTTCCATTAGTGTGAAAATGCTAAGTAATAGACCAGGGATGTAGCTCAGTAGTAGAGTACTTGCCTAACATGTACAAGGGCTCTGGGTTTGATCAGCAATAAACCAAATAACAATCATCATAACTGATTAACATTGTAATCCTTGACACGAATGATCTTCTATCTACTTATAAATTTGGAACATTATTTTTCCAGGGCCCAGCAATTCAGAGACTTACAAAATGATATAGAAAGACTTCAAAAGTGAATAAATGACGTACATGCTTACATTTTCTTTGCTTGCTTTGTCCAAGAGGCTGGGTTTAAGTACACTTAAAATGTGTTTCTAAAACAAACTCTCTAGTATTGTACTTTGTATTTTTTTAAACTAACTTTCCATTTGGCCTCATAAGCTTTTTTGTAAAACATTTCAAAATTTTTTTCTTTATGTGTTATAGGAATCTCTTGAAAAAAAAAACATTTAAAAGGTGCATTTCAGTGCCGGGTTCACCTGTTTTATTGATGACCAGTAAATGAGTCAGAGGATCCTGTGGAGGTTGTCCTGGTGAGAGGAAGTATATATTTGGAGATAGCTCCCAAGAGTAACTTTTTTGATATAATTCATAGAATAAGTGTTCCAGGAGTTGAGGGAAAAAGCTAATCCCAAAAAGCAATAATCTATGTGGGAAAAAAAAATAAAAGAAAAACTAATCTATAGTAACTTTTTTTAGATTACTAGTTTTGAACAAATAATGGGTATCATCATAGAAATATATTGTACCTATTAAACAAAAAATTTGAATCATGCTTCTTCCTTTTTCCTCTTTTAACACTAGAGGGTTCTTATGTAAGTATCTTTTGTCTTTTCTTCTTCCTAGTTGTTTACTCCTGCCTTGAACATTTCATTTGGTCCTATGAAGCCTGCTTATTATGACTTTGAATCTCTCTCCAGTGCCCATTTTTTAGCTCTATTTCAGTCCCACACTCCTTCCTTTACCTGCACCACTGCAGCCTGGCATATCACCAACACTCTGAACCTTTCTCCCATCTTGTCCAATTTATGCAAATTACATTATTTTTTCATTCACTTGGGATTCAAAGTTCAATTAGTTCTCACTCGTTTTTATCCCTGACATCTCCTTTCAAATGGCTGAAAATTCCTGTCTATAATATCAGCATATTGCTTGCCTCCAAAACATTCTTTTCCCTTCCACTTTTCAAGTTGGGCATTATTGTCTCTTTTTATAATATCCTTGTTATTTTAAATAATTATTTTCATTTTACCCAATGCCTACTATTTCCAAACAATTTTGCAGCATTGTTGATTAATCTTCTTGTATTTTATTCCAATAAAATAAAAATAATACTTTAATAGGTTCTTAAAATCTCTATATACCATATTCTTAAAATAATATTTATTCTGTGTTTCAGTGAACTAGGATTAGTAACAGTTCTTTAGATTTCTCATGTATTCCCATACTCAGTACAACTACCTGTCTGAAATTCTTTCTCTCCTTAGTTCAATGACTTCCATTCTCCTGTTTCAAATTTAAACTCTCTCTCAGGTCTTTCTTCTGTATTTGAAATAATCTCTTTAATACAAAATGTCATAGTTCACAAGATTGTCAATTTTGTATTATACTTATTGAGTGTTTATCTAGCTAATCACTCTTCTGGAAACACTGTTGCTATAGTTTGGAAGTTGAATATCACCAAAAGCTCTGTATGGTAGTGGCTTAGTACCCAGAGTGGCACCATTGGGAGGTAATGAACTGGGGGTTGGGGGGTTCATATGCTGTATCCTTAGGCCACTGAGGTGTATCCTTAAAGGGGATCATGAGACTTCGGTCTCTCCCTCTTTGCTTCCTGGCTCATGATATACATGATGTGTTCCACCATGCTTTCTCACAGTGATGTGGCATCCTCACCAGAGGCCCAAATTATGGGCCCACTTGGTCTTGAACTAGAAGCTCCAGAACTGTGAACAAAAATAAATCTTTTCTCTTTATGAGTTGTCTCAGGTATTTCATTATAGTGATGAAAGGCCAACTAATATGACTTTCACGGCTGGTTTATTTTAATATATGTACAAACATTTGACAATAGATTAGTGTATAAATGTGCTCATAAATATTTTGGATGAATGAGTATCCTCAGTGTAGAGCAAGGCTTAGGGACAAAGGTAGCATTTAGCAATGAGGCCGAAGCTATAGTAATATGTGTGAACCTTGCAGAGGATTCCCAGATGTAGTTGTGATGCTAAAACAGAAATTCACACTCTCAAAACTGTGACATTGAAATTCTATCCCAGTATCCAGCCTGATAACTGTAACATTAACTCTAACCTGAGCTTGTAGCCTGCTAGTCTACTGGTCTGCTTTATGGATTTGAGATGTGCCAGTCCCTACAGCAGTGTAAGCCAATTCTTAAAATAAATAATATACATATCTATCTCTAGCTCTATCTCTCCTATTGGTTGCATTTCTCTAGAAAATGCCGAGAAAATCAGATTTGGGAATCTTGGAGAAAGAGCAAAAGGAGTTTTGGGGATGGGATGTGCTTGTTAAGATTTATTCTAGCTCATTTGAAAGAACAAAACTTGTGTGAAATTAAAAGAACTTCAATGTTCATAGGTTTTAATCATATACGATATAAATAATTGAACTTATTGTTCAAAAGCCCACATACAGTTACTGGAATTTATTTTATCTGAACGTTCTTTTTTATGATTTGTCCTCACATTTATTTTGAGTGCACAGATCAAACAAAGCTGAAATACTCAGACACTCACATGGCCAACAGGCTTTTTCTTTCATTCTTTAACTTCAGAAAGCGAACTTTTGCTATTGCACAGAGCTGCTGCCTCCAGAGTGCCATGCCACCTGCTATTTTCCTTTTTACATGGAGGGACGACAAAACTTGTTCCAGCACAACAAGGCTTGCCATGTCTTTTATCTCATCACTTTGTGATTGTCCCCAACTTGCAATATCTAAAACATAAAATCTGTCATTTTTAAGATGCCATTTTAGTTGTCCTTTACTTAACTTTTCCTACGATCATCTTTTCAACCACAGCTTACTGAGTTAGCACCTTGGGCAAAAATATAAGTAATCATAAGTAATCTAATTCATGACATTATTAAAGCAACTATTAAAGAAGTTGGAGAGGAGCAAAAAATATCGATAGAATAAAAAGAAATCTTGGAGCTAGGGATGCAGTTCAGTGGTAGGGTGCTTGCCTAGCATGACCAAGACCCTGGATGTCAGCTCCAGCACCATGCACCAAAAAAGCTAAGTATAACCACTAAAAAATGTACCAAGCATATGATGTCAAAAAGAGAATAAAGAGGCAAGGAGAGATTATAAATACACTTGAAATATACTTGATCAGTTTTGTAAAAATGACAAACGAAACTAACAATGAAAAGCATAGAGTAAATATGACGACAGTAAACCAAAGTCAAGAAAATGCCTTAACAGCAATCAAACAACAAAAACAGTACTTTCTAAGGAATGACAATCAAACTGACAATAGATCTTTCAATAGCAACAATTAAACTTGAAAACAATTAAACCTGGAATAATAACTTCAAACTATTATGAGAAAAGTAATTCTCACCATAAATTCTAATTTTCTTTTCTCCACATCACTAATATTCAGGTAATATGATATTTCATACTTATTTTCATTCTTATTTTCTTCATGAGGACATAGCGTGATATAATTCTGTATTCAACAGAGATATCTCTTTTCTGCTTTGAGTTTTCCCAAGACCAGTACCAACAAAGGTATATAATTGCACTCTTCAAAGTAGATTTTTCAAGATAAAAATTTGCACATAAAAATAAAATTCAGCACTCTTGCCTCTCTCCCACCCCCTCCTTTCATCTCCCCCTTCACTTCCTCCTTTTTCTTCCTTCCTGTTTCCCTTTTGTTTTTTTACCTGATTCATCAATAGTTGATTTTCCTTCTAACTTCAGGAACACCTCATTCAAAGTTGTCATGGAAACACCATAATTCTCAATGCCTTTGTTAGGACATCTATCAAGATCCCTGTAAAGGTCTAAAAGTAGGCACATAGATCAAAAGAACATAATTTATAATAACATTGATAATAATTATATTTCTCAAAAAACAGATTAGTGATACACTAAATGCATTTTTCATCAGAAACAAAATTGATATAGATGTTCTCTTATTTGTAAAATACATCTATAGTGTGAGTTTCCATGTCCTCTTAAGTATAAAAGCTTAATCTAAAACTTCATTTTCTATTCTTAGAAAGCTACAATTAAAAAAATATTTTATTTAATGTATTTTTAAATTTTTAATTTTGTTAGATTATAGGGAGTGTTTAATTCTAAGCTACAACTAATTAAAGAATATTTTTCAGAGAATAGAAATTCTTCCTTCCCTAACTACTGTTTCTCATCCATTCCTAAAACAATTTTCCCAATAATTATTAACTTTCTTGATGCTATCTTGTGCCTCTAAGTTACACATTTTGGAACCTGAAACGTGTTTGCCTATGTGTTTTAATTTACTCATGAGTGACATGGGGATAATTTTAGGAACTGATAGTAGAAGTGCCTTGGTGTTGGAAATGCTAAATGAGTTAATGCACAGTGCTCTGTACTTAGAAGGCATTAAAACTAACTCTCATTCTTACCAGTACTGTTAGTGCTAGTTACTCTATTCTTAAATAAATCATTCTGTGGTCTCTACATTTTGTTACCTGGAAATTTGTTTGTCCTTTCCAAAGGCAAAATATAAACAAGTTTTTCTTCACTTTGCTCTGTTAATTTGGCATCAGGGATGTGCTGTTTAACCAGTGACGTGACACTCTTTGGATCACACATTTCATTCAGATGCAAACTAACATTTAAAAAGAGTAAGTTAAAATTATTTTTATTTAACACTGTCTCTAAAGACAAATTCTTAGCTATCCATTGCTTATCACTTCACTAATATTTATGAGACTAAAATATATAATTTACTGGAAAGGAAAATATGTAATAATAGCAATATAGTCTCATCTTCTTAATCTATTCAACATGGCAGATGAACTAGTGAAATGGTAAATTATAGTCAGATGAACTAACTCAAAGACTATAATTTGGAGTAAAGGGTACTCAGCAAAATCTTGGTTGGGATAAAGTAGAGGATAATGCTTGATTTTGTCTCTATTCAAAAATCCAAACTTGAATTTTCCCTTTGCAGTATTGTACAAGTGCTGCAAGAATTTGTGGACTTGAACATTATAAAGCAAAAATGGAGGTAATTTGTATAGTCATTAAGAGCATGGTTTAAAGGTCATACTAATGTTGGTTCCAGAATTTGGGCAAGTTGTTTAATATGTCTGAGCATTAGTTTTGTCATTGTGAGATGAAATAATGGTCATTTCTCAAAAGACCCTTTAAAAGCAAAATATAACAGTACAGTATGGCTGAGACAGCCCAAGATCTTTTACCAAGTAAACCCTCAAAACTGTTATATAATTTTATCATTTTTATATACATAATTTCTTCAAGTCAAAGTCAGTCTTTTGAAAAGAAGGTATAAAATTCTTTATGAAATTATTGGACTTTGGAAAACCCATTATTAATCATATCCACTGAAATGTACTGATGTGATTGAGTACTGAAAGTATCACAATCGACTGATGACACAGACCTAAAAGTTTCCAAGTAGGAAGAATACAGGACCTTCTGAAAGGAGTTTATAACATAGTGACAACACAAAGAAGCATGTTACAAAAAAGTGAGGGAGTTAGAAGTCCAGCTGACTCAGCTTCCATACTTTGCATCTTGTCAAATACTGACTCATTCACCATTTCTTAGCTTTAGCTATTAATTAGGGCTTATGACTACTGGTTGACAAATGAAGTTTCTGAGGATCAAAGAAGTTAATCAAGTTGGCCAAAGCAACAATTCATATTAGTTTTCTCAAGGTTCCAGAAAAGAAGACGCTCACTAAGAAGAAAACATTCAGCAATAACCTTCAAGAATAGGTAAGATTTAAGGAGCTGGGGATTTAGCTCAGTGGTTCTGCCACCTGCCTTGAAAGTGCAAGGTCCCAAGTTTGATCCCTGGTACCAAAAAAAAAAAAAAAAAAAAAAAAAAAGGAATGGGTAAGATTTGGATAAGGTTAAATGGACTGGAGGAGGACATGTTATACAGGTGTCCCTCAGCGTAAGGAAGTAAACTATAGCCAACTATGGGACATGCTCGGAGAACAGCAGCAAGTGGTCCTGTTTACTTGGAGAGTAAGCAGGAACTTGATTATGACAAGTAATAATGATGGAATGTAGATTTGATCAGGTTAGGCACTCAGTGTAAATAATGAGGTCCATATAACTACTGGGGATAAGTGATTTAAATTGCTTAAGAAATGTTAATATTTTAGTAGAAAATACAGTAATCTTGATTTTAATTCAAAGACTCTACCAATTACAAACAGTATGAGATTGGTGGGTTACTAAAACTTTGGTATGTTCTAGTCTTATTTGCCAAAGAAGGGTAATAGTAGCATCTTCTTAGGGCTATTTGAAGGATTAAATATGATAATATGAGTATTCTACATGTACATATTATAGCAAGAATCTAAAATATAGTAAACACTTACTAGGTAATAGAATTACTTAACAGTGATAATTACTATGATAAAAGCATATAGAAAAGAACGGCCAAAAAATGAGGTCAGAAAGACTAGAGAGGAAGGTAGTGCAATTGTCAGGATAAAGAAAAATATACTTCTGACGTATGATAAGAAAAAATGTTAAAATATCAATAAATTATGCTTACCAAGCAGCATGTTATGAAAATATTTTCCCAACATTTATTTAAAACTGGATTAACCATCCTTATATTTTTAATGTTCACAATCTCACCTTCCCTCGGCATTTTCAACAAATCCCAACGTGTCTCCAACATTAAGAACCGTACCTTAAATGGTAGCCAATACCCCACCTCTTCTTCAGGAACAGAGAAGAACCAGCGCACTTCAGCCTGCCATGGGATATCAATACCTTCCTATCTGATTATAAGAACCAAGATGAAATTGTATTAAGGAATTATTTCTTCACCATTCATAAGTGAATCCACTAACAAATAATGCATTTTAGAAGCATGATACACTAAAATAGATGCATTCTAATTCTGCCATGTGTAAAACACTTTCGTTGTCATCCAAAGATTGTAATGATAAATTATGTTTATTTGTTCTCTAGAATCTTTAGAAAAGTTATCAAGCATGTAAACAATGTGTTTCAAGCCAACTGATGTCCCTATTCAATAAAAAAAACCACGTCTCTGAAACTGTACTGGATATTTTACAACCTCTGATGCTAGATAATTGAAGTAGAATATGACCATAGGACAAAGTACTCTGGGATACAGACATGCAAAAATCTTACTAGTAAAGTGACAAGTGAGATGGAGCTTATAGAGCATATCTATTCACATTCTACACATGTTTCCAATTTCTCACTAAGATATGTGAATGAAAAACCAGAAATTACCAGCTAAGATATCAGCCTCATCCATAAACTGGGTACTGAAGAGAATTACTCTGTCTGATTTCCTCTCTTTCAGGAAATTCCATAAGTGGTGCCTTGAAAGAGGATCCAATCCAGCAGTTAGTTCATCCAATAGCAAAACCTGGACAGTAGAAATGAACATAAAAATGTTTTTCCCAGTCAAGTAGGATTCCTCTAAAAAGCACTATACTTGTAAAAGTGTTGAGGAGAAGCAACTTAGTACTATGTCATTGTAAAAATTCTCCTACATTTATTGTTTGTAAATTGTTTGATCTAATACATAGTCTTCAATCTGATTTTGCCAATAGTTTTACTTCAACTTACCTGAGGATCTCCTAAAATGGCAATCCCAAAAGTTAGTTTCCTTTTTTGACCACCACTTAAATTTTCAGCAAGAATGTCCTGAATATTTTCCATCTCTAAGTACCGTAGAATTTGCTGTACCTAACCAAATAAAGAACATTTATTTTTCACCCTTGCCCAGCCCTCCCTTCAACCCCTCCAGCCCTCCCTATTTACAAAGATTTTGTTCCTATTTTTCCATTTTCTCATATTAATTCCATACCCTTCTTTCCTTTCCCCTACCTCCCCTTCCTTCCCCTGTGCCCCTTTTCTTCCTATTTCACATTACCTATTATACATTTAGTCCTTATTTACACTTTCAGTTTCTCACACTAGAGAAACTATTTGGTATTTATACATGTGTGTCCTATTTATTTCACTTAAGAGTATGGCCTCAATGTGCATCCACTTAGCTATAAATGTCTCTAATTTCTCTTTTTCATGGCTGAGTAGCACTCCATTTTATAAAATAACCACATTTTCTTTATCCAGTGTCCAGTTGATGACCATTTGGGCTGTTTCCAAGTTTTAGCTATCACAAACTGTGCTGCTATGAACATGGATGCACATGTATCACTGTGGTATGATTCTTTTCATTCTTTGGGGAAGATCCTCAGCAGTGGAATAGCAGGGTCAAATGGGACGTCCAGTCCTAGTTCTTTGAGGTATCTCCATTCTGATTTCCACAGTGGTTGCACCAGTCTACACTCCCACCAGCAGTGGAGCAGGGTTCCTCTTTCCCCACAGCCCCACCAGCATTTGTTATTGGTTGATTTCATGATAGCAGCCATTCTTTCTGGGGTGAGGTAGAATCTCAGCATTATTTTCATTTGCATCTCTTGAATGACCAGTGATGTTGAACATTTTTTCATGTATTTATTTGCTATTTCTACTTCCTTGTCTGAGAAATGTCTGTTCATTGCAGATGCCCATTTTTGGATTGGGTCTTTAAATTTGGGAGGTCTGATCTTTTTAAATTCTTTATAGATTCGAAATAGTAGACCTTTGTCTGAGGAAAAGCAGGTGATGATTTTTTCCCACATTGGGGGTTGTCTCTTCACACTGCTGGTGGTTTCTCTTGCTGTGCAGAAGCATTTTAATAAGAAGAGATCCCACTTGTTGATTATTTGTGCTAGTTCACGGGCAACTGAGGTTGTGTTCATAAAATCTTTCCCTACACCGATGTCTTCAAGAGTTGTACCTAACCTCTGTTCCAACTGGTTCAGCATTTCTATTTTAATATTTAGATCCTTAATCCATTTCAATTTTAGTTTAGTGCATGGTGAGAGATATAGGTCTAGTTTTAATCTTTGGCAAGTTGAAACCCAATTTTTTCAGCACCGTTTATTGAAGAGGCTATCTTTCCTCCAGTGAGGGTGTTTGGCTCCTTTATCGAAGATGAGATGGCTGAGTGTGTCTGGCGTTGTTTCTGCATCTTCTAATCTGTTCCACTGGTCCTCAGGTCTGTTTCTTTGCCAATACCATGCTGTTTTTATCACAGTAGCTTTGTAGTATAGTTTCAGGTTGGGGATTGTGATACCCCCTGCCATGTCTCTGTTACCTAGAATTGCTTTTGCTTTTCTGGGTCTCTTCTTGTTCCAAATAAATTTTTGGATTGTTTTCTCAAGGTCCATGAAGTATGCTGCTGGGATCTCAATTGGAATTGCATTGAGTCTACATAGCAGTTTTGGAAGTATGGCCATTTTCACTATATTAATCCTTCCTACCCAGGAGCAGGGGATGTCTGTCCATTTTCTGATATCATCTTCAATCTCTCTTTTGAGAGTGCTATAGTTTTCAGAGAAGAGGTCTTTGATTTCTTTCATTAGGTTGATTCCTAGGTATTTCAATTTTTTGGATGCTATTGTGAAAGGAATTATTTGTCCTATTTCTCTCTCAGTGAGTCTGTCATTCGTGTAGAGCAAAGCTAAATAAGAACCAAGAGAGATTATGTAAAGGTGCAAATTTCCAACGATGAATGTTATTATATTGTATACCTAAAATGTACCAAGGATTAGAATGAATAATCGATAATGCAAAATAGGAAGAAACGGTCCAAAGGCGTAGGGGTAGTGGGAGGGGCAGGGGAAAGGAAAGAAGGGAAAGGAAAAATGATGAGAAATGGAAAAAATGGAAATAAAGTCTTTGTAAATAGGGAAGGGTGGAGGGCATGAAGGGAGGGCTAGGAATGGGGAAAAAATAAGAACCAAGATGCATCATGTAGAGGTACAAGTTCCCAATGAGAAATGTAATTGTGTTGTATACCTAAAATGTACCAATAAAAGAATTTAAGGAAAAAAAAGAACATTTAGTCCAAAATCCAAACGTTTATTTTTACAAAAATATTATTTTTTTCTGTCCTCAGAAAGGGCCTTTTTGTCTAAGCTTTAGATGATAAATTGTGTACAAAACACAAACACGTTTAGAATTTTCTATTTAAGCAATTTCATTGTCGTGGCTATGAGACAGCTCACATACCTCTTGTTCCACTTCATGTGGCAAAATCCCTTTTACTTTAGCAAACAACCTGAGATTTTCTTTCACGGTGAGAAAGCCAAATTGTACATTGGACTGTGGACAAACTCCGATGAGCTTGCTGACAGTTTCAAAGTCAGCCATTTCTGAAAGTGTGTGATTATAGATAGTGATAGAACCTATAAGCAGAAAGTGGAGAGTTACCATCAGAACAAAGTGTCATGTTGCATTTAAGATATTTAAAAATGGAAAACTATATGCAAATTACTAGATCCATTTAAACAGTCTACTTGTAAGCAATACAGCTGACTGATTAAAAATTTAATGTTCAGAATACCTTCTGACCTAGCAGGGATGCCAATCATTAACTGAATAATCATAAAGCTATTAACAAAATATTTAAAATGCAACATTTTCTTAAACAAATGCAATATAATTGCATAAAAATAACTTAAACTCTTAAAATTGATTTTTAAAACTGATACATGAAAGCATAAAAAGTGTACATACCATATAATGTATATATATAGTATAATATTTAAGGAAACTTCTAAAATTTTCTCTTAAATACTTGATGTAACAAATAGTTAACAGGCCATTGAAGTTAAGTAATGAAATTCATAGTTAATTCATTTGCTCCTGAACTTGTCCTTAGATAATTGTCCTCTCACCTGATGTTGGGAGTGACAGTCCACTAAGCAGGTTTAACAAGGTGGTTTTCCCAGCTCCGCTGTGACCAAGGAGGACAGTGATCTGGCCTTCATATATGTCAAGTACCAGACCTGGGACGATTTCAAAAAAATTACACTCAGAGCCTATGTGGTAACATTACATTCTCTGAAATTTGTATGTTTCTTACAGTATGGAATATTCAAAATATAATCAATCTTAAGATTCTTCCTTTTAAATTGTATTTTATATGATAAACATTTTAACATTATAGCATCATCAGTGACATACCATTATGCGATTAACAATTTTTTTATAAGAGCATTTTGTTCTTAAAAAGAGGCTGGCTATAGTAAAGACAGCTTCAAGACAAGAGTATACGATGAACTGGAAATAAAGCATATGATGTTAGCATATATGTTTCATATCCATAAGATTCTAAATAGTACATCCTATTTTTAAAAATTCTTTTATTGGTACACTTTAGGTATACAATACGTTTACATTTATCATTGGGTACTTGTACCTATAGAGGATGTATCTTTGTTCTTATTTTTTTCCCCATTACCTGTGCACCTTTCACCCCCTCCACCCTTCCCTATTTACATAGATTTCATTTCAATTTTTTTTCTCATAAAGTACATCCTATTTTAAGAATTGCTATATGATTTTTCATTTACTTTCAAATATTTTATTTTTTAAAATAAAGTCGAGTCATAATATTGGGAATATCTGTTCTTAATTCCTACCAAGGTGCTACAACTATAAGGCATCGTCACTGAGTCAAAAATCCATGTTAAATATAATGTTTGTTACCTTTCAAAGCTTCTACTTTTTCACACTGTCCTTTATATTCTTTTTTAAGGTTTTTGATTCTGCAAAAGAGGAAACCCTTTTGAGGAAACTGTAGATCAACACTTCGAGGCTGCAAGAAAATCTGGGGATTCTTTTGCTTTATACAGGCATGGGCTAAGGGCTCTAGGGTATCTCCTAAGAAGCAGCACCCTTGATCACTGTAGCCTCTGTTTGAGCAGACTACACAGAGAGGGGTAGCTAGCATGCAGAAATATAGCTATGAGGATTATGACAGATGACTCGAGAAGCTAAAAGCTGGAAAAGAAATCAATGGTTAGAAGATGCTATGGAGGAAAATTTTTAAAATGCAACCCAGACACCAGAGCAGAAAGATTAGGGTTTTAGAGTCAAACTGACATGGGTGAAGTCCCAGCTGTGTCACTTGGTAGGTGTTATAAATACTACATGCTCAGAAGTCATTGAGTTCAGTTCTTCAGCAGTCTAATGGGAATAACAGCATTAACTATCATGGAGGGGTAATTTATAGAGTAAATAAGATAATACATACGAAATGCTTGAGATATATAAATAAAATAAAATGAGAATAGAAGTCGACACGAAGAAAAGTTTAAAGCAAAGACAGGTTTAAAACTGGATGTGGTGGCACACGCGTGTAATCCCAGCATTCCCGGAGGCTTAGGAGGAAGCAAGTTTGAGACCAACCCAGGCAACATAGCTATTTAGCAAGACCTTGACTCGAAATTTAAAAATAAATAAAACAAAAGGGTTGGGATGTAGTTCAGTACAAAATCTTTGGGTTCAACCCCTAGTACTGTCACACACACACACACACACACACACACACACAAAGACAGGTTTTAAAAAAGGAATACATAGAAAAAGATTTGAAATGAGTCTAAAGTCTACTATAAGCCAGATTCTGTGCATTTTATCTGCTTTATTTTCTTACATTGTAAGAGCAAATCAGCACATAGATTGTATTATTTTGTCTAGTCTGCTATCACAGACTTAGTGGCTCAAATATCAAAGTTGTTTCTCATAGTTGGCTCCTGGGGAAGGCTCTCTCCCTGACTTGCAGAAGACTGCCTTTTTGTTGTGTCCTTTCTTAATGGTCATGTGCCTCTCTTTTGTCTTCTCTTCTTATAAACATATTAATCCTATCATGAAGCCCCCCCATGATCTCATCAAACCCTAATTACTTCTCATAGACTCCATCTCCAAATTCCATCACAGGTTTTCAATATATGAATTTGGGAGGACATGATTTGATCCATAGGATAGGTAACACCCAGTTTGTTATAGAAGAGACTATGGAGGAGATGGTCCTTGAGTTGTCATAGCCTTGAAGTGGGTACATGGGGTTTGGATACTGTCACTCTTCCTAAACTCTGTGGCCTTGGGCAAATTGCTTGGGTTTTCCTGGCCTTTCTTTCCTGATCTTTTCTTTTTCAGGCAATCATAAGTATCAGCTTGCTTTGTCTCATCATTTCTTCTAAATAATAAGAGTGCTGGGATTTTTCATAAGTTTTGATGGAACTCAGTGTTTATTATATTCTAGGTTAGGTAGACGCTACTCTGTGTTTGATACAATAGTACATTTTAATTGATATTTCAGTTTTCTGCCTTCTATGCTGAGAGTTGATAGTGAGCCAGAGTGAAGGACATTAGATAGATGGACATGAAGCTTTATAACAATGAACTGCTCTGCCAATATGGTGCACACCACAGCAAACGAAGCAGCCAGGCAGTCTTGGGTTACCAAGCTATAGACAAAACCTTCGGCACTATCCTGACAGACAGTATGTGAGACTCTGCTTCCAATGCCTCCACTGGTTGCTAGATATAATCTTTCTAGTTCATAAGACTAATCTTGTTACCTAAAATCCACAAAACTTCACTACATTTTTCTTTGCCTACTGAGTAGATCCAAATGCCTTCTCTCCATATTTAAAGCTTTCTATTACTGCTCTGGTAGGACCTGATTCCTTCCTAGGCATAGAAAAGAACAAAAAACATAATGTTTTATTTGGATGGAGATAATAATCTTCGAGAGCAGAACACCAACTCATGAGCAATAATAGAGTACAACTCAGTGTTGTCAGTTCACGTTGGACCTGTGGTTATAGAACCTAAATATTTAAAGACTGTTAAATTTCATAAAGTTACAGTGTTAAAACAGAATAGTGGAAGATGTAGAGAAAGGTTTTACTGAGGAGTGAAATGAACTCAACATTGAATGATGAATGGAATTTGAGCAAAGATCTAGGATCTTAGAGATTTCTCACTATTTGGAAGCCAAAGCACTCAATATTAAACAAAGCATGTCCATTGTCTCTGAAGGAAGAGATGCAAGGCACTAGTACTTCTAATTCTCCTACTCCTTTCCATCTCTCTGGAATGTCTCTCTCTCCTTTTCTGCAATATCTGTCTTTTTGTTTCATCGTAGCAGCTATAAGGGAAGAGGAGAAGGCCTAAGTGGATCACAGAGAAAAAGGGGTGAGAATAACAAATGAGGTGATGGCCTTGTCTGTCACAAAGAGAGCAGCAGAGGAAGGGACAGACAAGCACAAAAAGGAGAAAGAGAGACAGTGAGAAAAATGGAAATACACATATTATTTATTTGTTGGTAGTTTTTGCTGTACTACAGATATTAGTGAATGTAAATGCTGAGGATGTGAGAAAACACAGTGTGATTAAGAATAAAAGCAGCCTTTCTTGAGCGGATCAGACTGGTTGGAGGTTAGGGAAAAAGGGACACAGGTGGCAGCGCTTGTACCCCTGATAGACCCCTGATCTTGTTCTCCGTTGCATCCCTGTGTGATATGTTACCTGATGGCTTCTTTTCCATGGAATTCTGCAGGCACTAGTTCGAAGGAGTCATTGGATGAAGGATCAGATTCTATTTCATTCTCAAGTACCGCATGATCAGTTCTTTGATATTTACACCAAAAAGGGGACTTTAGGAAAAACATGGCAGAATGTCACTGTCCATATTGGGCTATATGACAAGGGGCAATTAAACATTAAGTCAGTCCAGACTTGAAAAACTTTAGTCACCATAGGGCAGCATGTCCATGCAAGCCCTTTGATATTAAACCCTAACCCCCATTGTCACCTTAAAGTATAACTGTTTTAGTGTCTTTACACATGCACAAAACCGTGAGGAAAAAATTACTGAGATGTCATCATCTAATAGATGTTTCCAATATGAGAGGGGTGTAGCATTGTAAACTAAATAAAGATATCCTTGAAGCAGACCGAGATGTTTCGGGAGGAATTGAAATCTAACATTAAGAACAGGTCTCACTTCAATTTGGTCAGATACATTAATATGTTTCCCAGAGTTCTTGGCTATGGTGAGAAACAGGCTCTGTGTCATTATGTGGCAGTGTTTCATCAAGCCAGCAAGTACCAGATGGATCAAAAAGAAACACCAGAGAATCTCAGGGAGCAACAAAATTGGGTGCAACTTTTTAAAAATAAAAGAAATGCAAGCTTTGAGATACAGCTAAGTTGAAGAGCACTTGTCTAGCTTGCATGAGGCCCCAGATTTAATTGCTAATACAAAAAAGCAAATGTGTAATAATGAAAAAGAAAAAAATGAGAAGCTTTCTTTAGTAATTCTTATCAATTAAAGATATAGCTTTTGATCATCATTAATCTTAGCAGGAATGGAATAGAAAAAAACTGGGAAATGCTAATAAATAATAGAGAAAAATGAAATAGGCTATGGAAGTTTCTGCCAGACAATAAGGATAATTAATTAAGCACATTTCTGAGTTTACTTTTATGTACCTTACAAGTTAATTATACTAAGTATATATTGCTGGTTTCATCATTTTTAAAAGGAAGAATATAAACATTTGCTTTAAAACAGGTTTTTCTGTAATAATAAGGGGGATGAACCCAGATTTACTATCATAAACATTAAAGTATCTATCTCTCTTGAATTATCTACCTACTGGCAACTTACAACTGAAAAATTTTTCAGAGAATTACAGTTGTTTAGTAAATCATCAAAATCAAGGCTTTTCATTTCCACACACTGAGATTCAAAAGCAACCTCAGAATTAATCTGAGCAAAGCTTTGTGTGCAGAATGAATCCCTTACACAACATCTGGGCCTTCAAATATGACTCTTCAATATTGTTAAAAATGTCACCTGGTCATGGTCAACATAATTGTTCTGCAGCTACCTCTAAATGTTATCATCTAGGATGGTATATTGAATTTTATTTTTTAAAATAATGCTACTTAACAGCCATCTGGGCTTCCACACTTTAAAAATAAAGAAAAGACTTTCATTTTCATGTGGTTTAAAGAAACCCAGATACATCACGTTATTTCCTCTGATCACTTAGCTTAGTACGCCTGTCAAAATCAGCATGAATATTTTTTGAATAATTTTCTCCCAGTGAACTCAAGGTAGATGCCATCTCAGAACTTCCATTTTAATAGAGCTCACAAAGTATTTGTATCTTTCTACAAAATTCTTACCCAGGACAATTTTGAAACCGAGTAAATCATAACTAGAGAAAAATAGTTTCTTTCACTTTTGAAAAGTAGTACATACATCTGTGGTCTTTTCTTTTACTCCTTAATATTCATTTTCCCCTAAAATTACTGAAAGCAGTTTGTCAATCTTTCTTTATTTAACAATAACCTGTATTTTAAATATGTATCAACAATGTAAAACAACTTCACTTACGATAACTGAATATCCTGGTATTACTTCCTTACATATATTACTTTAACTTTATATTTACAGGGTTTCATTTACTAAAGTTGATAATATTGCATAAATTAATGGAACAATTGTATTATTTTTAAATTTTCCAAGCTCATTTCACTTACAGACTGTTTCTAATATACCAGAGTTCTATGTATTATTACAACATTTAAAAAAATTTCTAATACTGTTTTATTAAAGTATTTTGTATCTATTTCTAAATGTTCGGGCACTGCTGGGTTTTTTTGTATTTCAAATTTTTGATTGATCTTACCAAGGCTAGCTATGTTCTCTTGTATTTTAAAAGTGGTAAAATAAAAAAGGTAAAATCTTTTAAAAAGCATTTACAGTACTGAACATTATCAAATTTTAGTTTGTATGATTAGAGAATGGTATGATTTTTTGCTGTTAACTTAATCAGTTGTATTGCTCAAGCAAATTCCACTAGGCTATTGTTGAATTACTTGATGAATCTTTGTTGTAATGGATTTGTTCTTGCTCATTTAAATTGTACAACCATATTTCTTTCCCTGAATGATTTTTGTATTGTTTCTATCAACCTTGCTGTAATCCACCAATGTAGAGTAGGTCTTTTGTGCAACTTTATCCCTTGTTTAGTTCACCCACACACACCTTTGACATGCAGAGTACTTTTATGATTTCCTCCACTCAGATTAAGTAAGGTTCTTACCCCCAAGTATGATAATCCACAGCACAGAAATAATGACAGGCCTCAAAATGTCCTACTTTGGGGGCTTTATAACACAGGTAGATATCATTCTTCATCAGTCATTTCAGAAACACTAAAACACTATTTTAAAATCTCTTTTCTTCCTTTCATATACCTTTCTCTCTCTCTCTCTGAGCTCTTCCCTAATATTTATCTGTTATATACTCAGAAATGAACTCCATGGATGCATAGGTGAAAAACTTATTTCTCCATAGAAGAGATGATGCATTCAGCATCCAGTTATTTTTCATCAGTGACCCACCAATGTCTGCTATTTGTGTTCAGTGGGGAAGCACTTAAACACTTCTAAGTATCAAGAACTATAATTCTTCATCTGATTATGACCTACAGCATTAATAGCATAAATTATCCATAATCTCTTGCAAGTGCCTCTTTTAAGAAGAAATGGCCAAAGTCTTTCTAAGTCTTAGAAAGTGATTCTATAAACTAAGTACAGAATGTTATCAGTCTTGTTTTAGAAATTTTTGGTGGAAATGCTACATAATTTACATTCTATACATTGCAGACATTTATTTTAAATAAAAGCACTTAATGAAATTGTATTGAATTACAATCATGCCACTACTTACTGGGCAAAATTTTGTCAAAATATAATGTCAATATCAAATAGAGAAGAGCGTCAAAAACCAGCATAAAAAGAGTAGCTATTATTATGAATGAGTTGTTTGAAGCATCCAAATGGACATTAGAATTCACATCATAGTCCAAATGTATAAGCTGTAAAAAGACAGAATTTACAAAGGGTTAAGAACATCAAGAATTACTGTCTCATTTCTGTTAGACACTAGGGTTGCAAAGATGAATAATCTCAAATCTACAATAATACATAGAAAAGACCCCCAACTTATCTAACTACAAACCACAGTACATACATACCCTGTGAGAAGGTAAAAACTCACAGAAAGTGATAAACTGGACCTAGTAGAAGACTTCATCAGGATTAGTACATGTTGCCTGAATTATTGAAGGAATCTGTTTATAATGTTTCATAATAAGTAAAATAGTTACCCTAACTCTTACCTGGGCCATTCCAGCAGTGAAAGCAAATGGACTAAGAAGACATAAGATCCATTCCAAAAATGCAGGAAGATGTCTGTACAAGGCAGTGAATCCCAGGCTGCCCCAAAAAATGATAAGCAGAAATACGGCCAAACCAGTGAGGTGAGGTTTCTTTATCAACATGCTCATCAAGAAAGCCAAAGTTATCTGAGAAGAAAAGAAATTCAGCTGGTGTAATACTTGGAGAACTATCAGTGGCACAATAAAAGGAATTTCATATTAGCTATGATTGGGTAATTGTCCTTGAAAGACTGTTATGTTAAAGTCTTGGTGCCTTTCCCAATATTATTGGGAAATTATTAGGTGGTAGAACCATTAAGAGGTGAAACCTAGTGGGAAGTCTTCTGGTCACTGGAAGAATGCCCTTAAGTAGGACTGTAGTACTCTAGCCCCTTCCTCTTTCTCTATTTTTCACATCCTCATCACGAGGTGAGCAGTTCTGATCTGCCATGTATTGCCACCATGATTACGCTGCCTCACTCTAGGCCCAAACAAAGGAGCAGATCAACCATGGACTGAAACCTCCAAAACTATGAGCCAAAATAAAGCTTTCCTCATTATAAGTTAATTATTTCAGGCATTTGTTACGGTGACAGAAAGCTGACTAATGCAATATTATAAAAGTGTATTTATGTAGCATGTCCAGACCCTGAGTTTGAGCCTCAGCACTGCCAAAACCAAAACAAAACAATGTAAAACAGAACTATATACCATCAACTCTTGATTAGAAACTGTCTAGATACAGGTCTTACGTAAATACTGTAAACACAACATAAGAGGTGAAAACAAAATCAATGCAACATAATTGGAGAGAGAGAAAATTCATCAACTTACCAAAGACAAGCCATAGAGGAAAAAGAGAATGAAGACCACCATGAAGCCAGTTAACGCAACAATTTGGGTAGATTTTACAATAAGAGCCATCAAAACAGCCATGACAAGGATGAAGCCAGCATACATGAAGCCCCAGGAAAGCCTAGCAGAGAAATATAGACTCTGCTCAGAGTGCTATTGTACCATCACTTCATTTACTAATTTACATAGTCAGCACAAGATTTGTGACACACACCATTTATCAGGGATCAAAAGAATGCAATGGCTAACAAATCAGAAGCTTATATATTATAGGGGAAGGTAAGCTGGGATTGAACTTGGGATTCTCCTGCTTCAGACTCCTGAGTAACTGGGATTACAGGTATGCATTTCCATGCCTGGATAACATTATTGTTCTTTTCAATTTTTTTCCAGAATTATGAAAATCTACTTCTAGTTTGTAGACTGTACGAAAATAGGCCATAATTGCCAACCTTTGACATAAATGATTAAATATAGATTCAGATATACACAGAAGACATAAATAGATACAGATAAATACATGGATATCAAGATGTTTTTCCCCTCTACTATTAATGTCGCCCCAAAAAAGAGAAACAAAATTCCATAGAGGGTAAAGAAAATAAGCTTTCTAACTACATAGGCCTGGGTTCAAGTTTTCTCTGCTACTTCCTGACTAGATAATGCTGAGAAGTAGTTATTTAATCTCCTTAAACTTCAGTTTTCCCTTTTGGAAAATATTAAGATAATTAAAGGTAATTAGATATTTTCCGGATGTAATATGGCAACTGGTCTATAGTGGGTCCACAATGAACAAGTGGTTTCCTTTTATTTAGAGTAGAAAATGCCAGCATGTTTTAGGAGGTCTGGTCTTGTCATTTCTGTTTTGTTTTCTTTTTCATTGTACTGGGACTCTAACTCTTGCATGTAACTGGACAAGCGCTCTACTTGGGTTCAACCCAAGGGGCTTTGCACCTTTGCATTCTTGCACCCAGCCGATATTCCTTTATTTTATTTTAATTTTATTTTGAGACAATGTCTCATTAAATTGCCCAGGCCAGGCTCAAATTTGTGATTCTCCAGCTTCAGCCTTCTGAGTAACTGAAATTACAGATGTGAGCTCTCTCACCTGCCCCTGAAGTCTAATTATTAATGCTCAATTGTAAGGCTTCCATTTTAATAATGCACTTCATTTTCTGGAAGTTGTTCGTTTATATGTTTTTATAGGCCTCCTCTTAATACCATTCAAATGCTGTACAAATAAAACACCTCAGCCTTTCCTTGCGGGAGGAAAAAAAGCCCTGACTTTTAATTCTTCCTTATTTGCATTTATTTGAGTTTTCCTTAAATCATATTAGTTATTTTTCTCCAACTCTTTGTAGATTTTCATCATCTTTTAAAATAGAGTAAGCACTATTTCCTTCAATATAGAGATACAACACTTCACACACACACACACACACAATAGGAAAATCTCCCATTGTAGACCAGATCAGCAATCTAATTTGTCTTTTCTATTTCTGCACTCAGAATACTGAACACTCACTGGTCAAACCTTAGTTTTCTAATTTCCATCTACTGTCTTCCAAAAATGTATGGAATAACATTTCCTAAGCATTCTGTGAAGAAGTTTAAACACATTTCTTGCCTTAATCTTCATGACCAATGACAAAAAAATAATATCAATGTTTAGAAAAAAGAAAACTGAAGTTGAAAGAGTTGAAATAATTTGTGCAAGGTGGAAATTACTAAATCCCGAGTTGGAGAAGTCCCGGGCTTCCTGTCACCCAGGCCCATCTTCTTACCACTCAGCAATACTACCTTCACCTAGGGAAGCTCAGTGCTCAATGAGCATAACTGCTTTCTTTTCTCAGTGTTATAAAACTGCTGACTCATTCAACCTGGGGTGAAAACTAGGCACCATTTTTAATGCGGTATCTGAAATACATGCTCTGTTGCTCATTGAAAACCTCAGCTTCTTATGTTTGGTTTAACCAGACGTGGTAACTAGTAACTGAGAGTCGTCCATGTATTGTCAGTACCCTAAGGACTGGAAGACAGCTACAACACAGGTATCTGTCTTTAAATTTTGAGAATTTGAGGTTTCAGTTTGCAAACGAGTAGGTCCATCATTCATCTATAACACAGTACTTTATGCAAGCGTCAAGTCTAAATATGCTATTTTTATAGATCCAAGGAGACTAATCAGCCGAGTCATTCTGTTTATGCTGAACAATGGATTGCAGTCATATGATTTACCAGAATGCTGATTCTCGAAGTCCCATCATTGTCATCAGTGATTTAATGTATTGTCTTTCTTGTGTAACATTGACTGACAAATGATATATAAATGAAGAAAAAGAAATAATGCAGAAGAAAATGAAAAAATCAGTTGTAATTCCTCCTTGAGCAATAAAAGGCAGTATCTTCATATTTACACCAGTAATTGACATCAGCTCTTCCATTATTGAATGATTCACTGCGATCTTAAGAAAGATAGTGATGAAAAATGATCATTAATCAAATCAGTACAAGTTCATGCTCTTTCACTGACTTGTAAGGAATCACACACATTTCACACACAAATATGTAGACTAACGACCCCTTTTGTGTCTTAGCTCCTTGTTTCCCCTGGAACTCTTCAGGTTTTATCATGACTCCCTAGAACATCTCTGGCTACCAAATTCCCTAGAAAAAAGTTCAAATTATGCTTTAGACCAATTGGAATAACATTTTAATAGTAAATCTTCACTGATATTTCTTAAATATTCTTTCACTTCATTGTTTGCCTAAAACACCTTTTAAAAACTCATTACTGAACACTTATTATAAATATCATATTTCCACCTCCCTTATCACCAGATCTTTGGATAAAAGTGTCTATTCTGTGCTTATTTTCTGATACCCAATGGATCAGATGGTTTGAATATAAAACTTGTTTACACAATGGTTTGAATATAAAAGTTGTTTGCTATATTGTGCCTAGTTAATGCAGTGAATAAATTATAGGAAAATCCATGTCTCCATCCACTAAACTTTAATTTATAATGCAATTAATTTTGCTTAACTTAATACTCACTTCTATGATAGCAGCATTAATGGCAGCTTGAAAAGCTACAAAACCTTTCTCCCAAAACATTGAACTTTCACATGTGATTTTTTCATCCACTGCTTGACAATGAGCTGTAAGAAAAGCAGAACAGATCCTTTATTATAGTATAGGATGCTCTTGGTTATGTGAAAAGTCAAAATTTCCAATGTTCCTAAAGGAATTCAAAATCTACAATAATGTAGTGTATTGTAAGACATCGCAATTGAGGTTTGTAAAGTGTACCCAAGAAAGAATACACTAGAATTTCTTTGTTAATATTTGTATGACCAACTAACAATGATTTTTCACTCAACTTTATAATTCTCTCTCAATTTCAGAATGTTTCTGCTGAGATTTGCTCTTCTGTTTCTTGTGTATCCCCCCAAAAGGCACTAAAATGATTTTTAATATTTGGGAATTATTTAAAAGGAGCTTTTTTATTGAGGTTTTATTTAGGAGTAATATAGAAATAATAGAAACTTCAAATTTTTTTTTTTGTACCGGAGATCGAACTCAGGACCTTGCAGTTGTGAGGCAGGTGGAGGGACCACTAAGCTAAATCCCCAGCCCAGAAATTTAAAATTTTTGATGAAAACCATATTTTAAAATATATGTTCTACTGAATAAGGATGGATTTATTTTATGTTCAGAAAATATATTTTTTGTTCATTTAACTTCTGCTATCACATATACCTTTCTGTAACTAATGCTTTGATAGCAAAAAGAAAAGTGTTTTTCTGCTAGGAAGATTACCTGAATGGTCTTTGTGTTCCTTGACCTTAGGGATTCTATGTCCCCAAGAAAATTTCAAATGATATGAGAACATATCATTAAAGATAACTCTCACTGCATCTGTTGAATAATTTAAATTCAGTTCAGTCATGCTCTTTTCATCAGGCCATCCCATGATTGTCCTTCCTGCCATGTGAAGAAAAACATGGTTAAGTAAGATTTCTATGCGGTCCAAAACCAGCATGCCAAATTCAATTATGTTGAAGTTATTTTTTAGAGGTATTTATTCCCCAGATGCAGTGCTGTAAGACTCATACTTAGAGGTGAGGTGGAAGATTTCTACTGTTATAGGGTAAATCAGAAGTGTTATATGGCAAATACTTTTATTGCAAATATATTACCTTTTATGACAATATTTTTATTGCAAATATTGCCTTCCAAAAACAAAGTGTTTAGCCAGTAATTTAAATGAATTTGAAGTAGTAGCAATTCCATTGCATCCATTTAAATTCATGTACAGGCATATCTACCTAACAACAAAGCTATTTTCATTAGTCAGTGATATCAATGTGGCCAGATTTTAAAGATGTCATAAAATTGTCAAATATGATAATATTTTCCTGAGAAACTGTTTATTCTAAAATATATAATGTAAAAGGCTGTTACTAATGAAACCCAGACACTTAGCCCACATAATTTCACAGTCTGGTGCATATTCCTGATCCCTACAACACATTCTTAGGTTCTCTGTATGTCCTGTAATCCACCACCTGCATTCAGAGGCTTAACAGAGTCAGATTTAATCCTTGTGGTCAGATTATAAATGGCGATAAATTATCAGAAGCTCATAAAATCTGATTGTTTCTCTTTTGAGATATTAGCAACAATTAATGTTCAGTGCCTAGATCCATTAGTTAATGAAGGCTTCAAAATGCTGTTACTGTATTCCTATCATTTCTTTTTCATTTATAAGTAAAAAGCCATTTATAAAATAGTGCTTTTCCGTTGTCTATACAGTTATGGAATTTTATAATTCAGATAAGATAGATGCTGGAATTTCCCGTTTTTTAAAAGTTTACATCATAAGCACTCATTTGCTGCTATTCTATAATGTAAACAAGAAATTACACTTTCTTTTTAATCTCATTCTTAAGGCAGAGTTAAATTTCTATTTGACAAGTTTTGAATTATAATTATTCTACTTATTGAATCCCAACTTGAGACAAGTTGACTCCTGAATCCTTTTGACATAACCAAAAAGTTCTTGATGATTTCCTAACCTCTCTTGAATGACAAGATTCTTCATTCTATAAGGTTCCTGTCCCAGTCTTCTGCCTTTTCTTTTTTCCAGTACTGGGGATAGAACTCAGGACCTTTGCATCTCCCAGGGTGCCAGAGTACAGGTCTACACCATCACTCTAAATTTGCACCCCCTTTTTTTCATACTGAGACTCTTGGTTTTCAAGAACATAGGGTCAAGATTGAGATTATTCTATAATTTCCTATTGGTTTATCCTACTTCAAGCATATAATATACTCACAACAGCAATCTAATACTGCACTACCAGATAATTACTAACAATGGCTTCAATTGGTGTTCTTCAACTGGCTGTCTACTTTCCTGTGGATGCTTGTTAGCTCTTACGGGCTTCTCCACAGGCCCTTCAGGTATTCCATTGCTTCCCTTGTTTTCTTACCATCCCAGAGAGAAACACTTCCTCAATCACTTATATTTTGGGATACAAGGAAAAACTTTGTACCTAGTTTTGTTGTACATGTTGCTCATAGGTATCTGGCTTTGCTATTCAGTTTCTGTTTAGAATTTTATGTATTTGAAGAGATTTTTAAAAAACATATCACTTCCATTCGATCTTTCCAGAATCTTCTCTAAAATATAATTTAAATAAAAATGAGCTGAACTCATTTTAATATGTACTATAAAGGATAATAATCCTTCAACAGAATCATCTAACAGGACACTAGTCAATGGAGTAAGAAAATCTCCTTGATACTGGAAAGGATTATGCTTTACTGCTGTTAATAAACTCCAGAAACATCAACATTTAACACAACTTATCAAGGAAATTCCACAATGAATTTGTATATTTTGCAAACCAGAAAATTATCATGAACTCCAGAAAACATACCTTTCATGAATGGAGCTGAAGCTACCTTGCTCATTATCTCTTGGGTGGTTTTGGATTCGGGTGCGAATGCAATAATATAATTAGAAGCATTGAAACTATCTACACGTCCTAGATCCATCGCAGGTATTTGGGAAGAGTCATTGACTTGATGTAAATTGGAAGAAAATAGGAATGCAAACAGTACTAGAAGAAATGATAAAAGCCATTCCTACATAGCAATGAGAGAGAAATGAAATAAATCAAGAGGTGTTCTACCATAAACAACTGAAACCACTTAATCCTGCTATGAGGCTTGCATTCCATTTTTTTCTCTCCCATTTTTAAATGTTTTAATTTACTTCTGTACTTTAATCTGCACATTTGAAATATGCACACTGTCCAAGACAGATGTGACATCAACATCAATTAGTTTGAGAATCTTAGGTTTATCATTCTTAAAGGCAGGGCTGGATTCCTCCATGAATGGCCGAATGGTTTATCATAATTTTGAAAAGTAGGTAGCATAAAACAGATAAGTAGCCGCCATCAGCAGGAGCAAGGTCATATTTTCTTTCGTCTTCTGCTGTCTGCACAGAATATTGCTTATAAAAATAATTTTTAAATTGTCACTGTGACTGTATTTTGGAATTGGAAGTACAACACAATGCATTTGAAGCCCAGTGATAAAAAGCCATGTTATTATTTTAGTTATAATTCTAAACACAGGCTTTTACAAAGAGGTATACATCATATTCATTACATACAATTTTATCTATGTTTGTTGATCTGTGTCTATCTACACAGACAAAAATATAGATATAATGTTTATTAAACAGACTTAAAAGTTTGGATTTAAAACATTTGTATACAGTACAACCTCAACTTTTATATCCATACTTACATAATCCTTGCTCCATGCAGAAATTTTTTGTATACTTTATTCACTGACAATCCAACCACTCAATACATACTTATTGAATGAAGACACACACACGTTTTAATAGATCAGATGCTAACAGACCAACTCTTGAACTATGGCACTTCATGAGTGATTTCAACTTATTATGATTTTGTACATTTACTGAATTTTCTATACAAAGCACATGTAATCATTGTTACAATAAAAATAAGTATTTTTTCATAGAAGTAAAAGATCAAAATGCAGCTTTGTTTTCCTGTTTAAACGTCCACTAGTTTTTTCAGGCTGAGATTATCTGTTTCCATAGTTGAATTGTTCCAAACAACTAAAATTTATCTTTATGTTTCTGTTGATTGGCATATAATATTTGTGCATATTTATGAAGTACACTGTGGCATTTTGAGTCACACATATATTGGACAATAATCAAGATAATTACTATGTCCATCACTTTACATTTTTATTTTTTATTTATTATAAGAACATTCTTTTGATTCTTTAAAACTTTGGGACAATTCTGAATTAAATCTGTGCTAAATTCTGCCTCTTTCTTTGACTTTGGCCTTGAAATGCTGTGTAAATGCTTTCATTAAATTCAAATGAGTGCAGATGTGAAGAATTCTCTGTAGTATAGAGACATAGCTTCATTTTGAAGGAGTTTCTGAATATGAGTGCTTTTAAAAAATATCTCAAGTAAGACATACAATAATTACACATTTTTAATTTTATTTGAAAAATAGCGGGGTCCAGATTTGGAAAAATCTAGCCTGCTAATTAGGCTTAGAATGTACAGAAAACATTAAATGATGAAGATAAAGTGTTTGTGTTGCTGAGAAAATACTTTTCCCCTCTAATTATGGGAACACAGATTGAACCATACCAACATGGTCTCTCTTTTCATTCTCCACTTTTTAAGGCAGTTCTTGCAGAGAAGAGTCCACATTTGTTGATGCACGCATATGTGTCTCTTGCTCATTTTGACCTGTTTATTTTTAAAGCGAAGAAGTAAAGGAAGCAAATATGAATGTCCCAAATAGAAAACATTGTACAATCAAGCAAAAGAGAAACATTTTAACAGCTGTTTCCAATTGCATGCTTAGAGAAGAATGCTCAAAGACTTAAAAAGAACAAAAAAGAGAGAGAAGAAAGAGATGCTCAATCTCTGAATTGAAAGAAATAAAAATTAAAACTATTGAGATAACATTTATTTCTCATTGTACTGACATATATTAGAGAGTTTAATAGCATCAGGAGCTGGTGTCCCTGCAGCTCTTGGCAGTTAAATTGTCTAGTAGGGATAAAGGAATGTTATATACTAATAGTGGAAGTATAGACTTAGTCATTTAGGAGATTTATTACATTTTCATTACTACTAAACAGTATCCTACTATTGATCAATTCTGCTCCTAGATATGTATCCCAAGAAAATTCTCTTATGGGTTCACCAGGGAGCCTGTATATGAATGTTTTCATAGTGTAGATTATTGTGGCATAGTGTTGCAAAACAAATTTCAAAGCATACCATCCAAATAGTGCTAGACAGGAATTAAAAGCAAAGATTGTTCTTTACTCATTCACATGAAGCTAAAACATAATGCTAATTTAAAAATAAGAAACAAAGTTTCAGTTATATTATATGATTTATATGAATTTATACTATGTGCAATGCATATTTTTCAAAAATATCCAGGAACTAAAGGAGTACCATCAAATGTCAAAAGAAGGTCACCTATGACCTTGGGAAATAGGAATGAAGTCCAGGTGTGAAACAGGAGCTAGAAGTTAGAGGAAATAAAACAAGACATGCTCTTTGTGTGTCACAACCTCAAGAGTATAATTAACAAAACTCGTTATTCACCTTTTATAAATGAAATCTGACAAAGATTCAAGAAAAACACACAAACACAATGGCATCAAAATACAAAAGCAAGTACATAGAAAATATAAAAATTACAAAGACTTTCATACTGTTCATTATGGCTGGATTCGCCTACGTAGATGGGCTTCCAGTAATAATGCCATCAAGAGGCTCTGATAGCTGAAAACCCCAAGTAAAACCAAACTGCACATTTCCACTGAGAAAGCAATTCTGTAACTGGTCTTGGTACCTACAAGTGTTTAATACGTTGCCCAAGTGGCTACTCTTCTTTCTTTCTATAAATTAATATATATGCTAGAAAATATAAATAAGGAAAATTATATGATCTAATTGTCATAAATGTGGTTGTTTCAGTTAAGACTAATCTTTTCCACTGCCTATTTTGATGTAAATATCAGGAAGAAAAGAATAATGCTCACTGCGTTAGCACAAAGCACCTCATTAGCTTAAATTGCACTGAATAGAAAAAAGTGTGTAACTTAAAAGTTATAAATTGGTTGAAAAAGTCATTTCCCAGTTAGATGAAATTCCTGATATTTGAAGAATAAATGCTTTGCACAACAAATTAGATTAAAATTCTTTTTATTAATTATGATCAACAAGTTTAATAAAAGTATTTCTTCAAATTTTCTTAATGAAAATATTCTCGTCAGTTAAAACAATTTGAAACTCAAAATCTTGTATCCTCTAATGTTAATAATTCCATTGACAGTAAAACTAAATAATAAAGAATAAGTAGTTCTAACTTTGCAAATAGTTCATACTTTCAAAGAGTATAAAATCACATTCCTTTCAACGTAGCTAATAGCCTATTCTATTAGATGTGCTATTTGTCCAAAGGCCCTTTAGTCATGGGGTAAAATGGAAAATCTTCCAACTGGTTATTTAGCCATACAATATAAAATACTCATAATGCTTTGAAAAATCAAAATGACTAGTAATTCACTGCATTTAATGATTTCCACCCAAATGTTTTGATATTTCTGTTTCTAGTCTTTATATTTACAAATGCAAAATAACCACAATTTAGAAGTTAACTTACTCTCAGGAAAGCTGAAGTAAAAATCTAGAAACACAGTTCATCCACGGGTCTTTGTGTCCTGGAGAATAATTCACATTCCTTTTGGGTCACTACTACATCAGGGTTTTAATTTCATGTTTATTGTGTGAATAGTTCCGTTTTAAACTGATTTCCGAAGAGGATTATGGTCTCAATTCAGACAAGCTGCCAAAATCTCTGTGTTCACATAAGTGACTCCTGTACTGTTTTCCATTTCTTTGTCTCCTGCCAGTTCCGCAGCAGGGAGTTCAGGGTTGCAGATGGTTGGCTGGACGTAGCCAAACATGAGGAACTATTAAACCAAGGAGAATCTAGTCTTTCTCAATTGGCCTTTTTCATTATAGGCCCTAAGGGACAGCTGACCCCCCTCATAAGATTAAAGATTAAATAAGAAGCTAATTCAGAGAACGTAGAGCAAAGCAAAGCAGAAAACAAATTTTTTTTTCAATGACAGGGATATACATAGAAATTGAATCAGAAAGTTTCTCAAAATGTTCCACAGGTTCTTAAGATCTGGATCTAGAAGTATGGCAATGAAGTGATGTAATTTTTTTCCCAGGAAACAAAGTAAATTGAATTGTTACCTGCATCTCAGTTTTCATTGCATGCATCTTTCTTGGGGTAAAAAACAAAATAACAACAGTAAAAAAACAACAAGAGAATCTTTAGAGCAATGTTGTATAAAAAAATGCCTGCATCCTCAAGGCTTGTTCTTCCTGTAGCAGGTTCCAGGAAGCAAACTACTTTCACCTAGTTTCCCCATAGGTGACTGCTGTCCTGGTTTTCAGTATAGTGAGAAAAATATTTTAAACAGGTAATAGCTATCACTCTATATTTTTAAAATACGGCATGTGAGCAGAAGACAAGGCTGTTCCAAAATTTATTGTAATTAATGGAGTCTGTTTTGGGCTAAAGAAGACAAGTAAAAACAGTCTGCTCATTCTGTTGTCAGCCAGTGTCTGTTAAATTCTTCTGCTCTAAAATTACTTCCTGAACACATAATTGAAGGGAAAACAAAACCTGCTTGTAATTTTGAAATCAGACTTTTATCTGTGTCCCACTGATCATGAATACCATTTTAAATCTACTTTAACTACCCTAATTCCTTCAATATTTATTCATTTCTACTCTTTGCTAATTATATGAGATCAAAAATTTTCAGTAAGCAGTCTGTAGAAGCAGACTGCACTCATCAATCCATGAGACACCAAAAGAGACTTCTGATTGTTTCTCTCTGTCTACTTTCTCAGTAGAAGATACAACTATCACGTTTAAGAATACTGCTAATATTTTGTGCCCTGAGAATATAATTAAGGAAGTTTGTAGGATAACATGGTCTCTCACTTTCAGTTCCGGCCCTCATTAACTTTCTGTCCTGAATTCTGTCCCTTCCCTTCAATATGTTGGCTTTTCCTTTGACATGTGCCGTACTATATAATCACTGTGACCCTGTAACAGAGCAAACTCACCCTCACCAATCTTCTCAACAGTTTTAAGTTTAGTCGTATGTATTTATTCACTCTTCTCAATAAGCTTTAGACTCAACTTGCCAATGAAGATAACTTTATAGAATTTCAAAAATTAGGTGACACTTTTTTTGTTTTGTTTGTTTGTTTGGGTACTAAGAATGCAACCCGGAGTACTGTAGCACTGAGCTGCATTCTCGGCTACTTTTTAGTGCACAACTACCACTAAGTTGTGCAGGCTGGCCTCAAACTTGCTTTCCTTTTGCCTCAACTTCCCAAGTAACTGAGATTATTTATAGACATGTGCTATAATTCTCAGCTGAAAGGCACTGGGGGTGGAACCCAAGGCCTCCAGTAAGCTAGGCAAGCTCTCTGCCACTGAGTTATATCCCCAGGCTCATGCATAAATATTGACACATTTAACCTGGAGTAATAATGCCATAAGATAGACACAATTATAATCAACCTCACCTTACAGATGACAGAAGTTGAGGTTTTAGATGTTACATGGAAATAACTCCCAACCTGTTAGATGTGCCAAGTTCATATCTCAGGATATTGAAGAATGCAGTCGAGGACAAAGTTTGTTAAGAATAGGAAGTGTCTTACTAAGAGAAAGCTCCGAAATGAAGGAGGGGTTCCAAAAGTGGGTTGTCACTGAGGGTCTTTGTCAAGGGGTTTTTATATAATAAAATTACATCACAGGTTACCTTGGGTCAAACTACAATCAACCTATAGGATTATAAGTACAGTTACTTAGCTAATACTGATCTAATAGGAAGACAAGGTATGCAGCATGAGTACATAGCATGGAGAAGAACAAAGGCATTTCTGGAAGGGGTAGGAGTGAGGGTCAGCATGTTCTTATTGGACCAAAATGTGCTATTTACAGTATAGCTTTGAGCTGTTGTTTATCTCTGGGGAGGCTTAGCCAACATGTCTTCATCTTGGGGTCTAGTTTCTATCAATTCAGCGCTTGCCCACAGGTCTACTTTGCCGCTTCTCTATTCTATTCTGTCTTGGGCCTAGTCCCTTTCTAACTATCAATTCTGCTTAATTTGGCCATCTGTAATATAGAGTTTATATAACTTGCCCACATCCACTTGATGAGTTACAGGACCTAGATTAAAGCCCAAAACATGTCCAGAGTTTATGATCTTAAAATACAAATGCTATGCTTACTCTTATTTGTATGTATCTCTGTTCATTCAAATAAATAAATACATCCTTGTCACCCATCTTGAAAGCCTGCACTTCTTGTTCCGGGAAAGGAGTCAGTGAAACTGCAACTTAATTCTACAAATACGGTTGGTTTTGGAACCTCCTTGGACCAGTCCAGTGACAGTCTCAGCTTCCCAAGTTGCTGCTGGGACTACAGTCCTGTGCCACAACATCTGGCCAAGAAAAGTTTAATTTAAACAGAAGATAAAATAAGATGACTGGGGAAATGAGTTGCTGATCCTGTAGATTTACATTCTTTCCATGCAAAGTAAAACAATTGCAAAATTAATTAAAAAGAAAAATTAAATGATACTGTTTTAGGAACATCTTGTAAGCAGACAATAGTCAAAATATACCTGAGAATTGTAAATACAAACTTCATTGAAATATTCTCGCGAGTATACACATTTTTCAATTTCTTTGGCCTTTTCCTTTACTTATTTTGCAGCAGCATTCTCCAGAAGTGTCAGAAGTTTTCTGATATGCTTTGATTCAGACTGGCATGTTTTTTTGGGGATTCTTACTTGCTATTTACGTCCAGTACTCATTACCCTGGGACTTGAGTGGAGCTCTGCTTATCACTGTGGACAAAACCTGCAAAACTTGATATGCAAGGCAATGTAGCGGGAAGGGGTCTGTAGGCAGGGAAAGAACAGAATAAGGGATTCATTAGGCTTTCTGGCTCATCCTGACCAGAAAGAGTTAAAACTTTATTGGAAGGAGCATATTATTAAAAAGAGGGAGAGTTGATAAGCAGAAGCATGAAAAATCCCAGAAGCTACTACCCCCCACCTCCAATGAAATGCAAAGGAGACAAGGGGCAGCCACCTAACTCTTATTTAGTATATGCAAATACATACACCTATGCCCTTATATATATATTTTTTCTCACTCTAGGGTCACTGCATTACTGCACTACATACCCACATCCCCTTACTTAATCACTAACTTTAAATTGCCTTTCTATCAGGCTACCCCCCAACTAATGCTCACAAAAGGGGAGGAGGGAATCACACAAAGCCCTCCGCAAGGAATATGCACATAGGAACAGGTGCCATTGCTATTAAAATCAAAGACAACCAGAGAGCCAATCTGACTGTGTCAAGGTCCTGGTACCTACATGGACAGAAGGGTCACTAGTCCTGATAGAAGACAGGGACAAAGGCTCAGGAGAATCCATCTTTCCAGAACATCCTGCCCTCTCTTTGGGGGCAGCTTTCTGTCTTCTGCTTTTCCCTCCTTACAAATGAACTGTCTTCCTTTCTTAAATTCTGTCCCATTAATTTTTTTTGGTGCTGAATTTACAGTCCCACTTGCTTGCTCATCCTAGCAGAGGCACAGTTCTCACTCTGTATGTAACAGAAAAAAGAATCAAAAGGAGAGACAGAATGCCTGCTTTATTTCCCAGAGGCTTTTCTGGTCTTGTTTTTTGTCCTTCTTAAGTCCCAACTACACTATCTGCCCGTGGGTCTTATCTGATACACTCCAAAATCTCTTTTTGTTTCCAGAAATAAAATAAATAAATTCTACATGTCCAGTTTCATGCATTTTTTTTTGCCTTAAAACATCCTTTGTAAGATACATTCCTGTCCTCCATTTTTATTTGTATTTACAATTCTCAGGTATATTTTGACTATTGTCTGCTTACAAGGTGCTTCTTAAAACAGTATCATTTAATTTTTCTTTTTAATTAATTTTGCAATCGTTTTACTTTCCATGGAAAGAATGTAAATCTACAGGATCAGCAACTCATTTCCCCAGTCATCTTATTTTATCTTCTGTTTAAATTAAACTTTTCTTGGCCAGATGTTGTGGCACAGGACTGTAGTCCCAGCAGCAACTTGGGAAGCTGAGACTGTCACTGGACTGGTCCAAGGAGGTTCCAAAACCAACCGTATTTGTAGAATTAAGTTGCAGTTTCACTGACTCCTTTCCCGGAACAAGAAGTGCAGGCTTTCAAGATGGGTGACAAGGATGTATAGTCCTACTGTCTCTCAGATTACCCATTTGGCAGGCCATGTCTGAATGCCAACCATTTATATGGGTTAAAGTTGAGATATGCTACCTGCCAATACTGCAGTCTCCTTGTAGGATCAAGGAAGTGAAATTTACAGGTAAAAGAGGTAGACTATTAATGGATAAAAAAAGCCAATTTGCAGATGTAATGGAATTGCCCAGGCTTATGGTATCTTTTTTTTTTTTTTTTTGGTAAAGGGGATCGAACTCAGATCCTTGTGCTTGCTCAGCAGGCGGCAAAAGCACTGAGCTAAATCCCCGGCCTGAGTTATTGTATCTTGAGAGGAAACAGAAACATACATTTATTTATTTATTTATTTATTTACTTATTTATTTTTGCTTAAATTCTTTTATTGGTACATTTTAGGTACACAATACGTTTACATTTATCATTGGGTCCTTGTACCTGTACATGATGTATCTTGGTTCTTATTTTTTCCCCATTACCTGTCCTCCCTTCAACCCCTCCACCCTTCCCTATTTACATGGACTTTGTTTCCATTTTTTTTTCTTTTCTTATAATTTTTCCTTTCCTTTCCCCTTCCCCTCCCACTTCCCCCTTCTTTCTTTGGACCTTTTCTTCCTATTTCAAATTATCAATTATTGGTTTTAATCGTTTTAATCCTTATTTACACTTTGAGTTTCTCACACTAGAGAAATATTCGGTATTTATATATGTGTGTCCTATTTACTTCACTTACGAGTATGGCCTCAATATGCATCCATTTAGCTATAAATGTCTCTAGTTTCTCATTCTTTATGGCTGACTAGTATTCCATTTTATTAAAAAACCACATCTTCTTTATCCAGTTTCCAGTTGATGGGCACTTGGGCTGTTTCCAAGCTTTAGCTATTACAAACTGTGCCACTATAAACATGGGTGCACATATATCACTATAGTATGATTCTTTTAATTCTTTGGGGAAGATATGGGGTCAAATGGGACCTCTAGCCCTAGTTCTTTGAATTATCTCCATACTGATTTCCACAGTGGTTGCACCAGCCTGCACTCCCACCAACAACGGAGAAGGGTTCCTTTCTCCAACACCCCCGCCAGCATTTGTTATTGGTTGATTTCTTGATAGCAGCCATTCTTTCTGGGGTGAGGTGGAATCTCAGTGTTGTTTTCATCTGCATCTCTCCAATGACCAGTGATGTTGAACATTTTTTTTTATGCTTATTTGCTGCTTTTACTTCTTTGTCTGAGAAACGTCTGTTCATTTCAGATGCCCATTTTTGAATTGGGTCTTTAAATTTGGGAGGTCTGATTTTTTTTCAGTTCTTTATATACTCTAGATAGTAGACCTTGTCTGAGGTACAGCTGCCAAATTTTTTTCCCACATTGTAGGTTGTTTCTTAGTTCTGTTGGTGGTTTCTCTTGCAGTGCAGAAGCTTTTCAGTAAGATGAGATCCCACTTGTTGATTGTTTGTGCTAGTTCCTGTGCTACTGAGATTTTGTTCATAACGTCTTTTCCTATGCCAATGTCTTCAAGAGTTCTACCTAACTTATCTTCCAGCAAGTTTAGTGTTTCTGTTTTAATATTTAGATCTTTAATCCACTTCAATCTTAGTTTAGTGTACGGTGATAGATATGGGTCTAGTTTTAATCTTTGGCAGGTTGAAATCCAGTTTTTCCAACACCATTTATTAAATAAGCTATCTTTCCTCCAATGAGGGTGGTTGGCTCCTTTGTCAAAGATGAGGTGGCTGAGTATGTCTGGAGTTGTTTCTGCATCTTCTAATCTATTCCACTGATCTCAGGTCTGTTTCTTTATCAGTACCATGCTGTTTTTATCACCATAGCTTTGTAGTACAGTTTCAAGTTGGGGATTGTGATATCCCCTGCCATGTCTCTGTTGCCTAGAATTGCTTTTGCTATTCTATGTCTCTTCTGATTCCAAATGAATTTTTCAATTGTTTTCTGTAGTTCTGTGGAGTATATTGTAGAATTTCAATAGGCATTGTATTAAATCTATATAGTAGTTTTGGAAGTATGGCCATTTTCACTATATTGGTTCTTCCTACCCAGGAGCAAGAGATGTCTTTCCATTTTGTTATATCCTCTTCGATCTCTTTTTTCAGAGTGCTGTAGTTTTCAGTGTAGAGGTCTTCTGCTTCCTTTGTTAGATTGATTCCTAGGTATTTCAGTTTCTTGGATGCTATTGTGAAAAGAATTGTTTCCCTAATTTCTCTTTCAGTGAGTCAAAAACAGAAACATTTAAACCGGGCTTGAGTAACTTTTGTGTCCTGAAGCTTCAGGTTTTTCTAAGTAAAATTTTTAAATTCTGATTTTTCTGGTCTTTTTCACCTACCTTTATTTCTTCTATTATACCTCAATCCTCAAATCAGGAGGATCACTTGAGCCCACAAGTTCAAGACCAGCCTAGGTAATATAGTAAGATACCCTATATCAAGCGTTAGCGGAGGAGGAGGTGGTGGTGGTGGTGTCACAAGTAAAACTTTCCTGCAGTTTTTCATTTCTCCATTTCCATACTAGTCATGTTTCTCTGTTCTTTTGTTTCAGTTCCTCTTTACCCCATTTCTTATCTAGAAAGTCCTGGATCTGCATTTTGAACTACTAGAGATTATCCTTAAATGTCAACATATTTCAAACTGTATTACTCTGGCTATTTTTAAAAAATCAGCCCATATCTCTAAGTAACTTTCTTTCACTCTTCTTGCCTCTTTCAAGCATATTTGAGCTTGAAAAAAAAGAATCATTTCTTTTTCTCTAAAAGCTTATTTATAAAAGTTTTGATGGTATCCAAAGTGAATGGTTTTGGTTTTTTGTTTTGTGTAAAATGAATATTTTAAAGGGGAATTGAAGAGGAAAATAGTAAGAATTCAGGAGAAATCAAATAACAGATGGAGGGCTGGTTCTGAGGAAGAAAAGTGGATAAAAGGGAAGTGAACTGAACATAGATGAAAGAACAACCTTGAAAAACAGAAGGTGATATAGATGAAATAGGAGATAAAATATGAAAATATTATATCTCCTAACCTGTTAGATATCTGATACATCAAGCTTGTATTCTCTGAAAATTGAAGAATGAATTCTAGGAACATAAGAGAGGAAGTGTTAAGAGTTAAGTTAAGAGTTAAGAACATAAGAGGGAGTTAAGAGTAGGAAAATGTTTATTGATGGGCTAGCTCCTAAGAGTCTTGAATTGGTAGCCAGGAACCTCACTGTACAGGGTTTCATAGAGCAAAGCCCATGTAGGTACAACGTGGGATATAGCTATGATCACCCAATAATGTTACAAGTATAGTTGCTTAGGTAATAGTGCTCCAATTGGGAAACAAGTCACATAACGTGTGTGGATGGAAAGAACCAACTTCTAGGAAATGATGGTTCCAGAGCTCTTTGGTCACCCACCGAGGTGACTGATGTCTATCTATATTTCTATAGGCCCAGCATTTGTCCTTAGAGGAAGTACACAGGCCTGGTTATCTTAGTCTTTATCTTGAGGCCTGGTCTCCAGCAGGTGTGTCTCCACCACAGTTGCCATGTGTTTTTATCTTTGCCCTAACTCTCTTCAGGGCCCAGCCCTCTCTGACTACCTATAATATTTCTATCTAGCTGTCTATAACAAAGGGATAGTTTGTTCTCTGTAACAAAAAGTTGAAGAAATTCAGTGAAAGATGAATGAATGTTTAAATATGACAATATAAAATAAAGTTTTCACCCAGGAAAACTTTTTCTCCAAAGTCAGGAGCAAATTTTAAAAGATCATTAGGTGCTCTAAGCAATTGAGGATAGTATTAGGAACCTAGAAATAGGTACAAGGAAAATGGGAGAATACCTTAGTCATGCTGTCACTGGGGTGGGGATGATAGTCCTCCAGGCAGAAAATAAGGAACTTAACCTACCCTTTTTGCACAACAAGTATGCAGGTTCACTGAATCGCACTGCAGAAAAATAATTTTCAGGACATGCTGTAAAAGACATGAGAAGGGTTTATTAGATTTAGGATGCATTCAAGAGTGGAGTATGGGTGTTCAGAGTAAAAATGAAACTTATTTGGAGCCAGAGTTTGGTACATTTAAGAGAATGTCTTCAAGATGGGTGATCTAGGATATGTATTCTGTCAGTTTACAGTGCAAGCCATCTACATGTATTTGAATTTGAGAAATGCTGCCTGCCAAAATTGCTGCTTCCTGAGGATCGGAGGAAGCACAATTTCAGGTGAAAGGGATACATTAAGAATCTGGAGGGCCAGGGATTTAGCTCAGTGGTTTTGCCACCTGCTGCGCAAGCGCAAGGACCCGAGTTCAATCCCCGGTACCAAAAAAAAAAAAGAATCTGGATTTACAGGCTGACTGTAAAGGTATTATAGACAGATAAGTTAGGTAGAATTATTATAGGCAGTCAGACAGGGCTGGGCCCTTGAGAAAGTCAGTGCAAGAAGTAAAAACACATTACAAGTATGGCCAGAGGCACATCAGTTGGAGGTCAGGCCTCAAGATAAAGACAGAATGACCAGGCCTACATACTTCCCCAAGGGATGAGATAAGTGGTAACATCTGGTCTAATGGAGTCTAGATAGACATGGGTCACCTTGGTAGGTGACTAAGACCCTTGGACCCATCACCTTCCTGAAATGTTCTTTGTTCTTTCCATGTGCACTTGCTACATGATTGCTTCCCCACTGGATCACTGTTACCTAAGGGACTATGCTTGTAACCTTATCGGTCAATTGTAGCTTTAACCCACAATGCACCTATGTGGTTGTGCTTCATAAAACCTTCCCCTGCAAAGTGAGGTCCTCGGCCACCCGTTCAGGACCCCTCGTGCCTCTCTGGAGCTAAAATATCTCCTTTCAGTAAATATTTCCTACTCTTAGCCTCCCTTATTCATTAGAATTCATTCTTCAATTTTAGGGAACACAAACTCAATGTATGATATCTAACAGGATTGGGAGTAATAATATTCCCCCTATATCATTTGGAGGTCTATATCATTCCTACATCAAAAGGACCTTTAGGAAAAAAAGTTACAATTTGAACGAGTTTCCCGGAAGGGAAAAAGGCTTGAGTAACTTCTGTGTCTTGAAGCTGTAGTTTTTCTGAAGAGTTCAACTTCAAAATCTCAATTTTTCTCTCTCCTTTTTACCTAGTTTTTATTTTTTCTAACCTACCTCAATGCTAGGTACTCTTAATACCTTCTGAAAAATCTTGCTGCCACTTAAATCAACAGGAAAATTTGTCTCTGAACTAATGGCTCAAAAGAGTATATTTTAAAAGTTGTTAATCATTGATTAAGAAAGACATCAATGCTACTGAAGATGAAAGAAAGTCTTACCAAGAAAAATGCTAAATATGAGCAAGGGAAAGTTATCAAACAAGATGAGTCACTTAAACTCAACACACTAGCATCAGTACAAATGTCAAGGCAAAAAAAAAGAAGCATATGAATTTGTGGTAGGAGGTTAGGTCTGGGGCAAAACCAATTAACCTACCAGCAAAAATCTGCCAAATTCATGGAGACCCAGGATACATGTGCCAAACACAGGATCCATGATGACTCAGCAGCTCCTGAGCACAGTATACAGAACCAATCAGAAAATGTTACTTTCAGTGTTTTATTTACAACTGGCATGAAGTTAAGCAAGTCTTTCCACAGGGCAGTTTAAACTTGATGCCAGGCCAAGTGAGTTTTTGGTAGGACACCTGCCCCACTGTCTTATTTGCACAAGGGAGAAGCCAATCCAAGAATTCCAGATACAAAAGACCCCTTTTCCTTACCCTTGTTGTGGCTGTGAGTCTGTTCACCAGCCTGCTCTCATTCTGCAGAGAGACCTTCTTTTCCACTTTTAATAAATGTACATCCCCACTACCTTTTCTGTGTGTCTTATCCAAGTTTTTGTTTAGGGCACCAACAACCTGGAAAGAATTCCCCTGAGACCCACCATCTGGTCACAAATTGACATGTCTATTGCTCAATTTCATAATAATTTTGCTATTTCATTCACTTTATTAATGGTAATTTGTTCAGTGCCTGAATATGATTTTATGTTTTCTGCTTACATTCACCAGCTTTGAATTAATAAAAGAAAATCACTGGGCAGGGGCTGAGGAGGTCCTCCAAGAAGAGGATGTGGAACCCAACTCACCCCACCTGGCGGGTAGATTGTAGTGTTGCTGACTTCTGTCACAGAAAAAGAATTTTCAAGATGTGTCATGAGAGGCATAAAGAGGTTTACTAGGCAGAATTTTAAAGGCATACACTCAGAAAATAGAGTACAAGATCATGAGAGGAACATTAGGGTCTGGAGCTAGGACTATGCATGTGGTCTTAGGGGTTTCTTTAAGATGAGTGTTCTAGGATGTATATTCCCCCTGTCAGGTTACTCACTGGCAGGCTATATTAGAATACAAATCATTTATGTGTGTTTTAGGTTGAGATATGCTACCCACTAATATTGCTGCGTCCTTGAGGATGGAGGTCTGTAGAAGGACGGGCAATTTATAGGTGAAAATCATGGGCCCAGACCACAATTTACAGGTTTATTGTGTCCTAAAGACGCTTAGGATTTTTTTTATGGTTCCTGAAAGGGAAAAAGGCTGGAGTAACTTTTGTTTCCGAAGCTGCATTTTTTCTTAAAATTACCATTTGAAAATTACAATTTTCCTTGTTCCCTTTCTACCTATTTTTTATTTCTTCTCTTCTATCTTGGGGCAGGTCTATTACACAGGGTTCTCTTCTTGCCTTATTTCAGCAAGAACATCACAATCAATTGTAATTACATATCATCATAAGCTATATAGTTAAGAGTTAGAGGTGCCACACAAGGATCACTGGGTTTGAGAGAATTAGATACTGCTCTCGTTAACTATCTTCTCAGCTTCAGCTGGAGTCAAAATGTAACGTGTGACTACCTGTTATGCTGGATGTCAATCCCTGTGCAGAAAGCTTAAATAAGAATGCTGGGAAATCTCAACTCCTTCCTCATTCCACAGTATTTCTGGCCACTAATCTTTCCTATCATGTATCTTTTTCAGATGTTTGATTGAATCAATATATGTTATATTTTTGCGGGGTGTTTTCCTTCATAGAAATTAACTACTTATTATTAATATAAGAAGCTTGGGTAGTTAGCCTTTTAGTCAACAGTGAAAACTGCAGACAAAGATGTATTCAGTCATCTGAAAGTATTGTCTATAATACATAATTATAACTTCTTGAATATTTTTGCAGTTTTCTAGTGTACTCCGTATAAAACTTAAAAAGTTGAAATTATCATCTGCTTCAAAATAATACAGTGTGACTTTAAAATGTAACAGCAAGATTCCTGTGAATTGCCAGACTATGCTAATGTGGCTACTTCCTCATCAAAGACAAAAAAACAAAAATGAGTAAGATACAATAAAAAGATCAAATTCAAAGATTAAAAATAAATATCCAGATGCCGGAAATGAAACAAGAAAACACAGTTAAAATAAAATAAGTATTTTATGCCAGAAAATTTTGAGTTGGTTTGGCAGAGCCTGAATGATATGCCAGCTAATATATAATTCATTGTATAAGAATAAAATAAATACATCTTTGCAAAAAACCCCTGAAATTTCTCTTTTCTAGGTACCTCTGAAAGAATAACTAAACTTCGAGAAGTAACGTAAATTAGACATGCATGCTTAAATATTACATGGTTTTTCTTAAATGGGAAACTCAAAGTATAAATAATTTAATGAGAATAAATATAGAGAGATGTATTACAAAACAGGGAGATAGATCTTTTGCAAATAGAAAAGGAACAAAAAGCGAGCAGGGACAGTGGAGAAAGGAAGGGAAAATAAAAAAGAAATAAGATGTGTTATGTGTGTGTTCCAACTCCTGACAAGGAATGTAATCATTATGTACTAGAAACATATATTAATAAAAATATAAATTTAAAAAAGTATAAAAGAAATTGAGCTCAGAAGGAAATAGCTGGATGCTAAACACTAATAAATGTATTCATAACCTAAGTAAATATTGACCGTACAAACAAATAATGATAACTAAATTTGTAGGAAAGAATAAGCATAATGAAGAGCTAAAATATTAAAAGCAATTATACTGGAGAGAGGTATGATCAGAACTAAGTTTCCTGGAAAACTTACAGTTCAAGATGAGGATAGAGGTGCTGATTAACTTTAGAACTGCGCTACTCAGTATGGCAGAGGGCAAACCCAGAGCCCTGTGGGGATTTAAATTTCAAGTTTAGTTAGTTAAAAAGCCTTGATATTTTAAAATTCAGTTTCCTTTATCTGTGACATGGAAAAAGCTTGGAAGTCATCATTTCATGACTTACAATAAGAAAAAAAATCTTAAAAAACTGAAAATTGATGGTGTTTCATGGACCCATCAAGACTTGCGCTTTCGAGGCACACTACGACATTAAAATCCATCAAAACAAGTGAAGGCAAAGAATCAGAGATCATCTTACCTGGAGCAGAAGTCACTAGGAAGAAAACATTCAAAAGTAATTTTCATGAGTTGCTGGAGGCTGAATGCACACTAGAGCGAGAGTGAGACCCTCCAGGGGTCAGAAGCATTGGATGTAACTGGACCGGGGCAAAAGCTGTAGGCCTAGGAAAATCTATCTAACTCTAGAGACTGAAGGAAAATACTCTGACCTCTCTCATCTTTCATGCTCCCATCTTCTGAGACTTCTTCCTATTATGTTGATCAAATTCAAAGGGAAGCCAGTCATTGAAGAAGAGAACTGGTGATGCTCTACTCAGTGGTCAGCCTCTTTGAGAAAGTCTATGCTAGTAAAATAGAAAATAAATCCAATATAAAGCTTGTCTATAGTAGACTTGGAGATAGTATGGTTCTTTCACCATTTTTATTCTTTCTTTTGTTTTATTCTAACCTCTTATATCAGTTCATCTGCCTTTAGACAGTAATTTTCATAAAAGCCCACTAATACCTTCAAAAACAATCACATTTGATGGTTTTAGCAAAATATGTCCAGTTTAATATTTTTAAATAGTCATATGGATCAGTTTTTAAACAAAAATGTGTAAAGAACACAAGCAAAGATTTGTCATATTGTTACATATTGCTACATATAACCATCTGTGAAATGGTTATATGTTGCAAAGTTATACATTTGAATAACACAGAATTTGTTGCCTGAATTCCAGAAATAATTTAAATAAATTCAACTCTCATACGTCACTTGCAGTTCCTGAATAAACAGTAAACTATACATCATTTATCATAGATTTGGAAACATAACTTTTTAGATATAATGACAATATAATTTGATTATTCTTTATAATAAATGCTGAGCACCAGAAGTGTTTCAGATTTCAGACATCTTTAGATTTTGAATAGTTAAACATAAATAATGAGATATCTTAGAGTTGGGAAAAGTTTAAACACGAAGCTCACTTATGTTTTCTAGGTACCTTATACACATGACCTGAAAGCAATTACATACAATATTTGCAGTATGCCTGTGTTTTGACTGTGACCTGTTACATAAGAACAGATGGGAATTTTCATGTTGGTGTTTAAAAAGTTTTGGAATTAGGAACATTTTGAATTTCAAATTGAAATATTCAATCTGTATATATAAAATATATTGGTAAAATATGTAATCATATAGTTTATAAAATGGATAAGAAAAAGATTAAGGCACAAAAATAAATAAGAAAAGAATATAAATAATTAAAACAAAATAAAATCCAAATGTATAAAGTTGCAACAATACTATTAATTTGAAATTAAAAGTATTTCAATGTTATATAAGTAAATATGTATATCTATTCAAGAAATTATGTTGTACTAAATGGTTACAACTATGTTTAAAAATACAATGAAAAAGGAAGAAGATAGTTGAAGATTTTATATGGACCAATACTTTTATTCAATTTTATTTAATTTTTGTATTTCTCTCCATTATATACATTTTCAGTAAATATAAAAAATGTTTTTAAGTTACATAGTACATTATCGATTATTCATTCTAATCATTGGTACATTTTAGGTATACAAAGAAGAGGTACAAAGGGGTAGGGGTAGTGGGAGGGGCAGGGGAAAGGAAAGAAGGGAAAGGAAAAATGATGAGAAATGGAAAAAATGGAAATAAAGTCTTTGTAAATAGGGAAGGGTGGAGGGCATGGAGGGAGGGCTAGGAATGGGGAAAAAATAAGAACCAAGATGCATTATGTAAAGGTACAATTCCCAATGAGAAATGTAGTTGTGTTGTATACCTACAATGTACCGATAAAAGAATTTAATACAAAAAAAAAAGTTATATAGTACAGAATGATGTTATATAATATATCACTGAAAAATAGAATAGGCATATTGTTTGGTCTTCAAAAGGTTTTCTGGTGATACTCAGAATGAAATGGGTAATTTTAAAGAAAAAAACACAACAAAATGATATGTAAAGCTGACACATGAAAGATGTGTATAGATGGATACATATGCACATACACAAATATAAGAGGCAAATGAAAGTAAAATAGTAGCAAATACACAGAAAACTACTGATGAAGTGGTGAGTAATCAAAGAACTGAATATTTAAAATTTAAAAATTATTATAAGGATTCCCTTGAAAAAATATTATAATGACTCCCTTCTTAAAAATTTGCCTAGTGTGTGGTTGTTCACTAGTGAATTAAATGCTTCCTAACCCTTGTGAATGTTAAAATAATTTCTGGAAAGATTTCAGGAGAAGAATATTGCACTGTGCTTATATATAAAATTAAAACCATAAAACTGATGTATCAAAAACCAGGGTGAAATAGTCTCACTGCTGCTGGCTACTGAATATACTTCTCATATGTTTCAACAATTTCAATAAAAGAATATTTTCATAAATGGTTAAAAAGTCACATTTCAAAAAATGCTAAATTTGTAATTTATTTCCACAATTTACAGTGCTCAACTTTTTGGGTGACTTTACTAATATTTTATTAATATTTTGTATTGCCTTTATGATTACACTTTCTATCTCCCCTAAGTCTAAGAAGAATAATTTAAAATTTTATTCATTTATTGATTAAACATATAAAATAAATCCTGATATTAAATGATCTTCTAAATTATGCAATTATTATCACATAAAATGTATGATTATAGGACATCAACAAAGAATAATTAAGCCCTGAGGTTTTAAGGCTCATTGGAATTAGGAAGGAGTTTCCATCTCATGGTTGTATCAACTTCGTCATCAACATTTTCCAGCTCTTGCTCCTTAGAAAGCTCTAAGAATACCTGAATAAGAGACAAAGGATAAGGAAAAGAAATTGTCATTTTGTTGATTGTCTTTCAAATAAACAGGAAAAACCCATGGTGCTTTCATGTGAAATGCAGAGTCTACTGAGTTGACTCACCTTTTCCAGTGTGCACTGAGAGAGGCTATAGTCTTCCAGATTGAAGGTATGTTTCACTGGGGAGAAAAGAAAAGAGTAGGAGTAGATGTAACAACTAATTACCAAAAATCATTTCAGTCATATAAATCACAAGTACATGTTATTAATAAATATAGAAGATAAATTGAATAAACAAATGCTTGGCAGAAGGATGAAACAATGATTGTCATAAAGAGTAAATATGAATGCATGTTAAATTCACCTAGATGTTAAGATCTGTTCATATAATCTTTTGATAATACATGTTGTGTTGCTTAGTGTATGTGTTCTAGGGAGATATATATGTTCCTTGAGGGACAACATCATTGATTGATATATTCTCTGCATGAGGAAGATGTCAGTCCCATCTCACACTCTGAAAGAACCCAGTACTCCATTCTGCAGATCCATCTGTCATTTGTCACTCGATTCACGTACTCACATGTATCATTTATATACAAAAAATCTCTTATGTGAGAAGCACTTTTAGATGCCAGGAAAAGAACAACAAAGAAAACAGACCAAAACTTGTCTTTGTGTTTTGTGGATAATACTTTATTTTATTTTATTTTATTTTTTGGTACCAGGGATCAAACTTGGGACCTTGTGCTTGAGAGGCAGGCAGTGGAACCACTGAACTAAATCCCTGGCCCATTGTCTATGCGTTTTGTATCTTAGTAGGAAGAGAATGGACATTAAATGTATGCTTAAATATATAATAAAATAAATGGTTTTAGTAGCTATGGAGAAGAACGAAGCAGATAAAGAAATGGGGAGAGCTGCACACTTTTTTTATAGGATCATCAGGAACAGCTATAATGATCAGTCAATAATTGAGCAGAAACCTGAGAAAATGAGAAAGTACCCTGGATATTTAGGAAGAATTGCACAAAGAAGAAATTAGCAAGTGCAAAGTTCTGAAGCCCTGTAGGGCCTATTTTTAAAATATATTATATATTACATATCATCTCTTTTAAATTATTATTCAAGTATGATCTTTCAAAAGTTTTATTTAAATATGGTCATTCTTACCTTCTTCTAGCTTGTGAAATGCCTGAGATAAAGGGTAAACATCTCCTATTGGCAGCTTATAAGTCAAGAAGGAGGAATACCTGGGAATAGGAAAACAATTATATTCAACTCAGAATTTAAGGGAAGAAGACAAGCATCAAAATAAATATTGATATTATCCTAAATTTATTTTTATAAATAAAAGCGATACAAAGTAATGTATGACTTAAATATGAGATCAAACTTATTTATCAATGGAAATAAATTTTAATGATTTTTGGTGTCTGTTATAGACAGATCTAATAATGATCCAGCATAATTATATATATATATTTTTTTTTTCTCAGTTTACGCAAACTGTTTACTTGTTGGTCAGGAACTAACCTGAAATGAAACTTCAGCCTTGTCATCTGAAAAGTCACTTGTAAAGAGAACTATGTGATTGGGGTGGGGGGCACAGCTGTAGAGGGAGGACTCAAAGACCTCCCTGACCTCTAAAGGACAGCCAGCATTGACTTGGGACATTTGCTTCCATGTGCTACTTTCAGCTGTATAACCTCATGTCCTCCTCTTAGCTCATTCCCAAACAAGAGTCCTGATGGCCCCAAGCCCAACCAGACCTCCAGGACTTCCTTTCTTCACATCAGCCCCTGCTCTTCACACCTTACCATTCATGATCTTCCCACATATATCAAATTCACTTCTATGATTTATGACATGGAAGGTCTAAGAAAAAGGATGGAATTACATGTCCTAGCATTTAATACCATATATAATTCATTATATTTACACTGTGCTAAAATGCAAAGAGTAGCTTTATGCCTTTTTATATGTGTTTGTTCTAAGAAATTTTAAATTCAGCTCCTGTTCCACCTCCTTGCCTTTTCCCCCATTAACGTACAGACATACACAAGCATATATATACAAATGTACATCCCTCCTACCCTGCTCTCTCCTTTACATTCTCCATTTTGGAGTATGAACATTTTATTAAAGGGAGACTCTATCTTGATTGCTGTTTCCTATAGAGATGGACGGGTCACAGCTTCCTGAGTTGCTACCAAATCTCTTACAACCTGAAAAACTCAATACATCAGTTTTTGAGATTCTGATCTATTATTATAAAGCCAAATCGTCATGAATTCTCACAGAGAGTAAAGTAAACACTGAGAGGGTAAATCCGCCATGTTTCTCCATAGCCAAGAAAGCTCTTTTCACCTTTCCTGCTGTGCAGCCTGTGGGAAAAACTTCAGAATCTTGGTGTGAACCAAAGGCACTTGAGAAAGTTCCTTTACTTTTAGTTCTAGAATGTAATCTTTGCCAAGTATTCTTTTCAGATCTTGGATGGAGCCAATGCATCTATGGACAGGAAGGAAAATATATTGGAAAAAACACTGCCTTTAATTTTTTATTGTATTAATTTCAAATGCAGTAGAAAGAATGTCAGTGAAAAAGCCAAAAGTTAAGGTTCTAGATGGTGATTTTTGCCCTTTCCATGGGGAATTTTGATCCGGGGTCAAGAGTAGGCTTTGGAGAGATGCTCACCTCAGCCTTCCAGACACCATGATGGCCACTCGGTCACACAGAACCTCAGCCTCAGCCAGGTGGTGGGTGGTCAGGAGGACAGCCCGCTCTGTGTTTTCAACAGACCTCTGAATTGCTTGCCTGAAGTGAGCCAAGAAATTAACAGTATTTAAACAAGAAAGTACAGAACAATAACCAATAGTATTAAGAGTCTAATTAAAAAATGCTAGGGAAATATGAATACTGACTAGCTTTTTGATAATATAAAGAAAAGTTTTAATACTTTTAGATGTGTGAGTAGTATTGTAATTATGGTTTTAAAAAGTTGTCTTGTCTTTTGAGATGCTAATTGAAATATTAATAGATAAAAGGATAGATATGCTGCCTCACATCTCCTTTGAAACAATGGGAGGATAAGGAAACGAAGTGGGTATGGGTCTAGATGAAAGAAGGTTGACCTTCTATTGATTACTGTTGAAACTTAGTAGTGGTCTAATTGTTCTAATAGATTATAAAGGACTTTTCCTACATTTGCATAAAATCCCAAAGCACAAGGTTTTTTAAAACTTGGAAAAAACATTGGAGAGTCGCAAATATGAAACTGAATTGGAAGTTTTGTTAGTACAAAGAGGAATTCATAGATAAGAAAGTAGGAAGAAAAAAACTGTAAAATTGGATAGTCAAACATCACAAGTTAAACAAAAGAGGGAAAAGAAATGGAAAATTATGTCAGTGAGTTTACAGTCTCTAGAAAAAGGACCAGAAGAAGAAAAAGAAAAGTTATAGATATTTCAATAATTAAAAGGTAAAATTAAACACATTCCAAGTTAAAATGCTTTAAACTCCAACAAAATACTTAGATTTTTTTTTAGGCCTAAATACTATAGGACTATGGTGCTGATTAGATCATCTATTTGTTAAATATTTGTTTTCCTAATAATATGAATTTTTTTTTTGGTACCAGGGATCAAGCTCAGAACCTTGTGCTTGCAAGGCAAGCAGCAGAACCACTGAGCTAAATCCCCGGCCGTTAATAATATGAATTGTCTCTGCTATATTTTGGATCTTGAATGTCCCCTACAGGCCTCTATAATAAAGGCTGGTTCCCTTGAGTCATGCTATTAAGAGATGGTGGAATGGTAGAATCCTTTAGTGAGAGGTCTTTTGGTCGTGTGGCATGCCCTTAAAGGTATTATGAGGCCTCAGTGCCTCTTTTCTTTGTTCCCTGGCTCATGAGTTAACCAGTTTTGCTCTGCTATGTGCTCCCACCATGATATCATGGGCCATTGTAATGAAGCCAACTGATCAGAACTGGACCTCTAAAACTGTGAGCCAAAATAAACCTTTTCTCTTTTCAAATTAATTATCTCAAGTGGAAAAATACAGTGGCAGCTGATGTGACTACTAATATATCAGTTTTCTGCCACTGTGACAAAATACCTGAGAGAATTGATTTAAAAGAAAGGTTTGTTTTGGCTCATAGTTTCAGTCCATGGCCAGTTGACTGCTGTGGTTTGGCCTATGAAAAGGCAGAACACGGTGAGAGAGAGGGCGTGGTGGAGCAAAACTGCTCCCTTCCCAGTAGCCAGGATGCAAGAAGAGGGGCCAGGGTCCCTCATCTCTTACAAGGGCATGCCTCCAAAGACCTACCTTCCTTACACTATATCCCACCTTCTAAAGATTCCAATGACTCTCAATAGCACCAGAGGCTGGAAACTAAGCCTTCAATACATGAACCTTTGAGGGTCATTTAAGATCTAAACTATAGAAGCTGACTAACACAATCTCCATTGGATCACGCAGGAACTAGTAAGTTTGAAGGTTAATTTTCCAAGATTGATTTATAAATCAATCTTTATATAATGTTTGTACTCTGGCTCTGTGAATTATGATAATGCTCACCACATCTGATGTTGCCCTGTTGGATCTATGCCTGTAGATGGTTCATCCAGAAGCAGGATAGGTGAATCTCCCAGGATGCTCAGCACAAAACACAGCTGCAAGGCACAGAAACCCACTGTTTGCTTCTATACCATGTCAGCCCTCAGAGTAGAATCAGAATCCATACATACCTTTCTGGTAGTTCCTGCTGCTAACTTCCTCACTGGAACATTCAGATGTTCATGCAATTTGAAAGCATTCACTAATCTGATAGAAACAGGATGAGAATATCGGGTCAACAAAAGATTTTTGGAAAACTCTGGCACACAGACTTGCAACACTGAAAAGGGAAGCTTGATAGTATTATCCTCAAAGCTCCAAATCACAATAAAAAGAAAAAAAACAGATTTGGAGCATGATGTATTTTTCACCTCATAAAATCTTTTTAAGAAAAATTAGAATTCTGAATAAAAAACTGAAAATGGATGGTTATTCTATTCCCAACTTTTTATTAGAAAACTGAAATGGTGGTTGCTTGTGATTATTTACTTGCTTATTCCTTGTCAATTATTTTATGCAGTCACTTTTTCTTAAGCTTCCTCATTCAGAATGCAGGAAATCAGGTCTTGTTCCCCATCCTCTATCAACACTCTGTAAAGGTGAAAATGCCTTTCTTCTAAGCATTCTTTATTAGTGAGTTTATTATCAGTGGTACAGCACCCCTGCCTTGACACAAAGGAATCACAGATCTTTTCTCTACCGTGAAATGGTAATGGCAGTGTCGCCTTTCCTCAGCCCTTTCACCGCAGCATACACCTCCAGATGTTCTTTCATCGTCAGCCTAGGCCACATCACGTTCTCCTGAGGACAGTATCCCAGGAACTTGATCATGTCCTCTCCCTGGTCACCCCAAACCGAACTGAATCCTTTCAGTTCCACCTACAAAAGTACAATGGCTTTAGAAACAAGGTAGCCTTTTCTCCAAAGGTAAACTGATCAAGAACACTGACATATAACTTTTAAAGCCTAAGGTGTTGGAGAATCAAGGAAATCTCATAGAAATTGTTTCATATTTATGAGAAGACACAATGGAATCTACTAACATAAAGTTATAGTCTTACATATAAGGGAAAAGAGAGACCTAATCAGCTCAGGTGGTTCCTGAGAAGCTGTATGAGGAAAAGATCCTTGGCTCCTGGTCACATTCAATTCCCCTTACAAACTTTTAAATGCCCAGCAAAAGTAATAAAAGAAGGCCATACTCTTAAGTGAAATAAATAGGACACACATGTGTAAATACTGAATAATTTCTCTGGTATGAAAAACTAAAAGTGTAAATAAGGATCAAAATGTATAATTGATATTGTGAAATAGAAAAAAAAGGTCTAAAGGAGTAGGGGAAGTGGAAGGCCTAGGGGAAAGGAAAGAAGGGAAAAGAAAAAATACGAGAAAAGGAAAAAATTGAAATAAAGTCTTTGTAAATAGGGAAGGGTGGAGGGGGTGAAGGGAGGGGAGGGGAATGGGGAATAAATAAGAACCAAGATACATCATGTAAAGGTACAAGCTCCCAATGATGAATGTAACTGTACTGTATACCTAAAATGTACTGCTAAACTTAATGGGAAAAAAGTAATAAAAGAAAAAAATAATTTTAACTAAAGATGAGAGTATAGTTTTATATAGTCTATATTTATAATGAAACTTCTATTTTTAGACGACAAATCATTTCTTTGTTTTTCACTACCTCTCCAGCTGTTGGCTTTGTGATTCCAGCTATCATCTTAATAGAGGAACTTTTACCAGCACCACTGGGGCCTAGCAATCCAAAAATTTCACCTGAAAGAGAAGAATCAGATTATCAATATTGGAAGTGAAATACTGACTTACATTAACTTTTTTCTTCACTGAAATCTTTTGAGATCTCTGTACCTCTCAGTTAGTGACATTTTAAAATTTATAACATATATAACCCATGTCATGAAAACATTAATTCTTGTAATTATATCAAATACTAGCAGAAAGCCTACGAATGTGATGTCAGCTGTCTCTTTGCTCCAAATTTCTTGTTGCAGTTAAAAATGTGCCCCAGCTGTTTTCTATAGTAGATGGTTGAAGTACAGCGTATATAGGTAAATGATTCCTAAAACTAGGAACTAAAATTCAACTACCTGGGCCTAAACTACCATGACCTTTCATGTGAACTGATGCTCCCTACCCAAATTTATGAACAAGCAGCAGTCAGTATGTAATCTTTTCAAAATATAAATTAGAAGATGACACAAACCTGCCAAAAACTCTCCAAAGGCATTACACTAACTTGGCATAAACACAAATGTTTTGCTGTTTTAAAATGCTGTTCCTAGCTGGGCATAGTGGTGCATGCCTGTAATCTCAGTACTCTAGGAGGTTAAGGCAGGAGAACTGCAAGTCTGAGATTAGTCTAGGCAATTTAGAAACTTAGTAAGACCCTGTCTCAAAATAAAAAGAGCTTGGTATGTAGCTGACTGCAAATGCTCTGGATTCAGTACTCAGTACTAGAAAATAAAAGCTATTTCTAATGTAGCCCCCTCCACTTCATTGACTTCATCTCTTCCATTTATAGATGCATCCAGAGGCCTCTCTGTATGAGATGCAACCATCCCAAATATGCTGCTATGCCTGAGTCCCTGTCCTTAGTGTTTCTTCTACATGGGTGCTCTTATCTTTTAATGTTACGCATAATTAGCACTTTAATATCATACAGATCTTGGCTGAAATGTCACTGTTCAAATGAGGCCTTCCCTGATTCTAACCACTCACATCATTTCACATATTTCAGTGTTCCACACAAAACTTATTTAATACTTGACATTTTTCTTGATCAGTTATTTTTATTTATCGATCCCCTCCTTGCATATAAAATCCATGAGGGAAGAGAAGTTTGCTTATTTCCTTCACAATTGTGTTTCCAGACCCTACAACAGTCCCTGACACCTGAAAAAATATGTTAGATGATTGAGTGGATGAAAGCTTCAGCAAGTAAAATGTTGCCTATAACACAGATTTTCATTGAATATTTCTAAATATAATGATGAATTTAAAAAGTGATCACTCCAAACCTTTCTTAACACAGAAAGAGATATTTCTTGCTGCTATTTTCTTCTTCCTCTTTGCAAAGCAGTTTTTCTTCTGGCCTGCATATTCTTTGTGTAGACAGCTGGCAATTATGGTTGGTTTCTAGAAGAAATGACAGTATGATTTTCTTCGTAAGTTTCTAAGACTTTATGTTCCTATGTTCTCCCTACTGGAACCTTTCGTGACCTGTGTCATAAAACAAACCATACTCTGAGTTGGGGGTAATCCATGCTGTATGTTACAAATATCATGTGCATTCATTAGCACAGAAAAGTCTCTTGTTTCTAAATAGACTGATAAAACTGCATAGTTTCATGGAATCTGGTTCATGTCGAAGCTCATGGAAACATCATAACATCTGAATCAAATAAATGAATAATCCTTTAAAAATCTTAATCTCTATTTAGCATGCTATAACAAATCTTTCATCCTTTATATCACGAAGTCTTACATTTTAAGTTATAGCACTAATTATGAAGCCTCATTTTGTCAAAAGTAGAATGAAAACATTATGTTTTGTGTTCTCTTAGCTCCCAGGGCACTCAAAAAAAAAAATGTCTGCCTACTTAAGGATTAAAAATGCAACAAACTCCAAGCTTTCAAAACGAAAATGAGAATGTCAAACTCTATTCTGGACAATTCTTGGATATTTCCAGTCGTATCTGTTTTATCACTTGCTTTTCTACCTCATCTAAGTTTGAAGTGGTCAGAGCAGTTGATGTTCTTATTCTTTCTGCTTGAACATCTTCATGTTCATCTCCAGGTTCTTCTGGATTTGGTTGAGCATTTCGACTTTGGGGAGAAATTCTGTGGAGAAAATGAATTAAACTGGCTTTCTAGTTGTCAGAAATCTTTTAAGTGTCAGTATTCCTGAGATTTAACCATTGTCCTTTCTTTCAATAGACCGTGATTCTGTCCATGGTGCTTCTGTTTTTTGCTGAGAACTCCCGTCTCACTAACCAGAACGGCTTTCTTGGTGTTGCTGCCATTATTCAAGCAAGCATCTTTGACTCTTTCAAATTTAGCAGCAAATACTGTCCTTCCTCTTGAAAATCAAAGTTTCTCGTTTCCTTTTATCACTCTGAGGTCATCTTAATCACACTAGGTATTTGTTTCAGCATCTTTTACTGTGAACTTTTTCCAGAGTCCTTCTACTTGCTAAACACTCTGAACTAAGTTGGTAAATCAACTCCGTTCCATATCTTCTATTTAGAGATGCATACTATCTTGGATGAAACAATGGCATATTTTTGTACTCATTACAATTTCTGAGAAACTTCTTGTTCAGCTGCTTAATAGAAAAACTGTCCTTAACAGTCCTAATTTTTTCACTAAGCCAGAAATTTCCCAGATGATTATACTGATTACATTTTAAAAATAAATCCATAGTAACAAGCTGACTGTACAGCTACCACCTAGGAGTATTCAAATATGATATTAAATATGAAATTAAATTTATCCCAACCTGAAAAAAGGATCCTTTTGTATTACTTTCTTTCCATATTTTAGTTCCATGCATCTTAGAACAAAAATGAATAGCAAAGCCTGAAAGTAAGGCTAGGAAAAAGAAAAAGTTTAATTTAGATATAAATTCACAAATATAACTTAAACATTTGAGGAAAATTGGTGATGTTTTGTCTTCAGGTAAAAATAATAAATTCTTATGAGTTGAGGATCAAATCTAGCTATACAGTCCCAATCCACTTAGCTAAACCTGTCTCCTGTCTTTTGCTCATAACCCATGTTATCTGTTCCATTTTCAAATTTACCTAAGGCTCAACTACTCCTCATTATACTGTGTAACTCCACCCAAGTCCAGATCATTATTTCTTACCTGGATTATTGTAACACATTCCTACCTGGTCTTCCTCTGCTCCTCTTGCCCTACAAATGTATCTTCATCTCAGTAACCAGAGCTGCTCTTTCAAAATAGAAGTCTGATCAGTCACTCTCCATAAAACCCTCCAGTGGCTCCCCCATGGCTCAGAGTAGCATCAAAGTCCTTAAAGTGGCCCAGAACACACTGTGTAGCCCCTTTCCCCAAACCCACATTGCCCACTATTTCTGTAACCATCCCTTCTTTTACTCTTCCTCTTTCTAACTCTGTGAATATCACACTAGCCTCAAGGATGAGCCTGGAACATACCAGAGTAATTACTGCCACCTCTTCCTGAACTGTTCTTCTCCAAGCCCTCCGATCACCCATCTAACCCAGTATGTATTATTAATTTAGTTTATTTTCTATCTACTTCCATCAGGATATGAACTTTATGATGTTAGAGACTTCTCATTTTACTTTTAGGTCTAGAAAAAGTACTGACAATAGTATTTAAAGATAGTTTTCTTCAGCCTAAGTATACAAATACCTTTCTTATTTAACTCTTGCCTTTTTATCCATAATTCAAATGATTTCCTTTATTCTGCATTTTGTTTTTGTTTTTTCTTTTTTGAAACAGGGTCTCATGATGTAGTTCAATCTGGCCTTGAATTCTCCGTGTAGCTCAGGCTAACCTTGAACTCATGATGATCCTCCTCCCTCAGCCTCCCAAATGCGAGAATTACAGGTGGCATATGCCACCATGCCCAGCTTATCTGCATTTTTAAAAGCTCTCTTAAATTCAGAGGGAGGTAGTAAACAGAATAAACAAAGTACAATTAATTTTATATTGAATTCTGGACTTACACATTCTATTTCTACTTATAAAAAGTGTTTCTAGGGTTTAAAAACATGTCTGATGTCATATTTAAAGCACTTTCAGAGTTGGTACACCTTAAACAAGAAAGATAAAATCATTATCATAAATGATAGCCATCCAAAAGAATATGTAGTAAGATAGAAAGTCCTCTTACTATTAGACATACTAGAAGATCAACTCCACTCAGGTCAAAATTTAGTTCATTAAATTCTCTGAAGTGCTCTTGGATTCTCTGAAAAGACCAAAAAAAGGCTAAATGAAAATTAATTTGCTTTATGATATACATATAATAATATCAAATTTCCCATCTGAACTATTTCCCTGGTTAAGCTCAATTGCTTTGTGTGTGCTGGTGACAAATTCTGTACAAAGAAGGGAAGCCTCCCACTCAATTCTTACTATTTCTCAATGAGCAAGTAACCTATATCTGTTCCTTTCTTTCATTTTACAAAAGTGTTTTGTTTTCAAACCAAAGCCTTTGATGAAAGCATAGCAGAGAGAGGTGCTGTCATTTGGAAAAACTTCTGTGAGCTAAAGTATTCATCCCGTGTTCCACACAAGCCTGTTCACAACCTGTGCAAGTCTCCTTACATTTTAGAGGGAAAGTGTTCTCACCAAAGGGATGTTTATAATCAAGAATGCCAGTCATTGCTCGGCCAATGGAAAAATATTTTTACAGACAGATTTTCCCAGTTCTCCAAGAACACAATTAATGTAGCCCCTCTTACTTTCTTAAGACCATTTCAGGGTGTTTTCTTGACTGAGCTGTTCTCTCCGCTTAAGCCATGCTCTGCTGCGTCAATGTTTCAAGGTCTTTCTGCCTTTGCTCCGCCTCTGCAGAGCATGCTTTCCTCCTCTCTCACTCTGCCACTAACTCACTCTTACTCATCTTTCAGGAATGTATTTACACATCACTTTCCCAGAACTCTGGCTCTCTGGAGTGCAATGACTGCACGTTGTATGTTCTCCCCTGGCACTCTGTCCTTTTTGCCCTCCACTGTAACCTTAGGTTTTGCTCTTTGTTTCTTGTGGTTTTTTTCTCTTCCAATACTGGGGAAATCCAGAGCCTCCTGCTAAGCTACATCCCTAGCCCTTAAAAAAAAAAAAAAAACCTTTTAAAAAAATTTTGAGACAGGGTCTGCCTTAGGCTCTAAATTGGCCAGGCTGAACTGGAACTTGTGATCTTCCTGCCTCAGCCTCCAAGAGGGTTGGGATTACAAGTGTGTGCAAATACACTCTGCTTCTTTGTAATCTGTAAGCTCATTGTATCAGTGTACTTGAGGTTGATCTTTGTCTCATACTATGAAATTCTATGAAAGGAAGTACTGTGTTAGCTTCAGGTAACCCTAATTACTATTACATTGCCTAACACAGCACAGTGTTCGATGCATGTTTTTGAACAAGTGAATGGCATTGTACATGAGTTTACCCTCACAGTGGATAATGAATACTGTCTGAACTAGAAAGCTCTGTCGATTTGCTATTAGATTTGAGTAGCATTTAACAGTAACTATATTTTGCAGAGTGCATAAGGCAAAGTTTTTTAACAGCTATAAGAGGTACAATTTTAATTCCATAAAATTTACCACTTAAAAGGTACAATTTAGGATGTGTTGTAAGTATATAGAGCTGTGAAATCACCATCACAATTGAAATTTAGAACATTTTAATCATCACAAAGAAATTATCACTTTAGTTGCCATCACTGTCTATCTCCATAGGTCTGGGTGAAACACTTCAATAGGTTACATACTCAAAATAAATGACACAGTTTTTAATCTTACCTCTCCCAAAAAGATTTGGAATGCACCCAGGGTAGATAAAGGAACAAGTACCATGCTAGAAATTATTATACTTAAGTGGAAGTATTCAAATATCAAGAAGTTGAACATGATGGTCAAGACCTACGAGGCAAGTCCAAATATTTTGCATTAGACATACTCAGCTCATTCATAAGTGAGAAAACATTTAAGATGTAGGTATTCTTATCATGCATATCACAATTTTCCCACATGCAGATGTATCTTTATGGCCATCACAATTTCCCCTTTTAGAAAGAAAAGGGGAGGAAGGCTTTTGTTAATATAAATGTTCATGATCTTCAGCTTTTCAACAGAAAATTCTTTAAAAAAATTTTTTTAACATGTATTAGTTGTACAAATTAATGTGTTTGTTGTGACTTTGACCTCTCCTTCTCATTTCCCCTTCATGCTGAGTATTAAACCCAGGGTTTCATGCATGCTGAGCTACACTCCCAGCCAGTATAATATTTTAACACATACACAAGGCAGCAATAAACATTTCTCTCTCTTGATCATTTATGTCAGAGCTTTTGAACTTCTCTGTTCTAGATCTTCACAAAATTAGGAAAGGTTGTAGTAAACTATAGCCATCACACTGTGCTATGGAACACAAGAAAATTTTTTTTCTGTGTTTTAGTACCAGTAGCCAATCATATTTTATATTCCATCCCTCCTTGTCCTTCTTGACCTCTCATAGTCACTATTCTTCATTCAGACCTTTTTTTTTTTTTTTTTTTTTGGTACCGGGGATCGAATTCAGGTCCTTGCAATTGTGCAGCAGGCGGTGAAACCACTGAGCTAAATCCCTGGCCCCAGATCAATTTTTTTAGCTTTCATATATAAAAGAGAATATGTGATGTTTGTATCTCTGGGTCTGCCTTATTTTGCTAAACATAATTTCCTAAAGTTCCTTCCAGTTTGCTGTAAATGACAGGATTTTATTCTTCTTATGGTTGAATAATATTCTTTTGGGTATATATATATATATATATATATATATATATATATATATATACACACACACACATATATATATGTATATATATATCACATTTTCTGTATACATTCATCTTTTGATGGGCATTTAAATTGATTCAATATTTTTAGCTATTGTGAATAGTGTTGTAATAAATATGGGAATGCAGGATTTATTGTGCTGACTTTCTTTCCTTTGAAAATATATCCAAAAGTGAAATAGCTGGATCATACAGTAGATCACTTTTTAGTTTTTGGGGGAACCTCTGTACCACACTCTGTTATGGTTGTATTACATTCCCATCAACAGTGCATGACGAGTTCCTTTAACTCTTCATCCTTGCTAGCATTTGTTATTTTTTGATAAAATAGCCATTCTAACTGGAGTGAGATGATGTAATTGTATTGACTTGCATTTGCTACTAGCTAATGATATTGAGCATTGAAAACATATACATTTTATGCACTTGTACTTCTTATTTAGATCATTTGTCCATTTTATTTGGATTACTTGTCTTTTTTTAAAAAAGTTTTTCCAGTTCTTTACATATTCTGGATATTAAACCTTTGTCTTTTTGGATATGACTCCCAAAGCAAAAATAGGCAAATGGGATTATATTAAACTAAGAAATGTCTGCACAGCAAAGGAAACAATAAAAAAAATGAAGAGTACCATACAAAGTGGAGAAAATATTGGCCAACTACTAATGTGACATAAAAATTCCTACTAGATAAAAATACTGGAGATTAAGACGAAAGCTAAAATGACCAGATAGATTTCTTAAGTGCTTTAAGTTCCATATAAGACAGTAAAATAAAGAGATGAATTACCTTTTCAAAGCCACAGTAATGACGTAACTATAATCAGAGATATAAATATATTTCACTGTAAAACTGTGGTATAATTTTGTTTTCACATTCTAAACAAAGAACTGTTTCTTCTACAAAATTCTTTATTTTTACAGCTTGCCTCTAGAACATTTCTAGTCTTATTTGAAGTCTTATTTCAATCTGAAACATAACTGGCAGCAAAGGAAAAAGGACATCCAATCATATGTAGATACGTTTTGATTATAAAAATACAGTGTTTCAGAAAGTCATGGTAGATTTTCTGCTGATCCTTATTTGCTATAGTTTATTCAAATCATAGGAAGAACATCTTCCTCCTCACATTAGTTCATTAACCGAATAAGGAAGGGGTTCTGTATTATCATGACTTTTGTTGGAAATAGTAGCCAAATTTTTACTTTTGTTCATTTTTTTTCCCTTGGTGCTGTATATCCAAGAGGCATTCACAATATGATGATGCTGATTCTGATCTGTTTTCTTCTGTGATTTGAAAAAATAATCCTTTTCCCCCATTACCTATGGGGGAAAAATAAGAACTAAGATACATCATGTTCAGGTACAAACACCCAATGATAAATGTAAATATACTGTATATCTAAAATGTACCAATTAATATATAAATTTAAAAAATCCTTTTACATGATTCCTACTCTTTATTCCAAAAAAGGAAAATGATTTCTATGCTCTGAGAGATGAAAGTCATTGTTCTACAGGATTCTGTGTATCAATATCTAGAAGGTATGTCATATTCTGTGGAATCAATGCACAGATTTATACTGTGCCAAGCACAACACTTGGTTGAGAAAATTCTGTGCACAGTTTTCCAACCCAAAGTATCACTATAGATCCTTCATCTACAAGGAAATCATCCCTGCTAAACTTCTCCAATGGAAGCTAAAAGAGGGCTGTGTCATGGTTCTATCACTGCTGAACACACTCTCATCTGAGAGGTTGCCAGTTCTATACACACTGGGATAAGTTGTGAGCATAAGGTAAACTAGGGCTGAGTTTTCACTTGACACATAGCAAAACTATGTTTATCTAGACTACATTTGTCCCAATCTGACATAATTTCTGGGTAATGAAAGTCAATACAAGGAGAGAAAAGCCATAAATAAAAAGGAACCATAAATCTATACTCCCAGTTACTTAGGATTGAAGAAGAATAGCTGAATGTGCATCTAAAACGGCACTGAATGGGGCATCTCCAGCATTATGAAGGCTGGTGAGTAACACAATTGTCAACAGCCACATTAGCCAATAGCCCTGATATTGCTTGACTATCAGTGCCAAGAAAGATTTCATTCAGAGTTGAAACTAATGAAAACGCAAACAACAGACATGAATTCTTTGTTCACTTTTGATAGACGTATACAAGAATGTTGGCTGAAAGGAAACTACGAGTACCAGTAAGAGTGTCCTTAATGACATCTCTTCAGCATATCCAGTAACTCTGATGTTAGTGGACAATGGCAGTAAGTCTACTGACTGAACAAAACCTTTGGTGTACAGAATCCACAAGGTTAGCCTCAAAGCAGTCTTCCAAGAGAGGTAATGCTGTAGTTCTTTCCGCAACTTCTGTACTTGAGCTTCAGTGTGTTGATGACAATAAAAGAGATAGCTATAGACACCATTTGTTGAATACATAGAAATGCAGCCCCGAGAAGTCAAATCATAGTATTGTCTAATAAGAAGGAACAATGGCTATGTGCCTGGCAGAAGTATCTAAGGCTAATTTTCCTATAGAAGTGGTGTGATGGAAAATGTATTTTCTTACAGATGGTCTTGGGTTGTGTTTCTCCTGTGGTTTCAGAACTCTTATGCCAAAAGTTAAGAAATGTTTTCTAGATAGACATTCAACCACAACTTGAGGATAACAGCTTAAAGGCAGACCAAAATACAGAGCCCAGGGAACTCCGGGTCTCCAGTGTTTCAGTAAATGTTTCTAGCAAAGTGTTCCATAATTTTGGACGTACTCTTTGCTTTCATATATATTTACTACTGCGTTCTCTGACACAGTTATAAAACATCTTTGATATCTGAAACTCTAGCAGCATAGGCTAAGACACTTTTTAGAGGACTACAGAAAAGGATTGCACTTTCAACTCTTACAAAGCCAATTTTCATTCCAGTGTTACCAGGAAGCCTTACATTCTAAAGGATCCATAAACTCAACAGTACATTCTTGTTTTAGACAAGATCTCCCTTTACACTGCACACTAGCCTTGAACTCACTATGTAGCCCAGCCTGGCCACAGAGATCCTCCGCCCTCAGCCTCTTGAGTGCTTGGATTGGGTTGCACCACTATGTCTGGTTCAACAGTCTATTTTAAACTTCAATTCTTCCATGAAGTTTTCCATGAATTCTGTTCAAAGAGTTGTGCTGGAATTATTCAGGAATGTCACTGACTTGGTAACATGAATTACATTTCCTGATTTTTTTTAAAATGTGATTTTAAAATAAGGGTTTGAATATCCCTTATCAAAAATGTTTGTGGCCAGAAATGTTTTGGATTTCAGATATGTCTGGATTTTAGAATGTTTGCATATATGTAATGAGATACTTTGGGATGAGAAACAAATCTAAATACAAAATGCGTTTATGTCTCATATACGTTTTATATATGTCTAAATAATCTGAAGTGCTTCCTTGAGAATGCTGAGTAAGTTGTGTTGTACATCCTGCATTTTGACTGCAGCCCATCACATGAGGTTAGGTGTGGAATTTTCTACTTATAGTATCATCTCAAATTTTTGAATTTGGAGCTTTTTGAGTTTTCTGATACAACTTGTATTATTTTTCTCATTGCTCAGAGTAGATGTAACTATATTCAACGTTACTTTGAAAGTTTAAAAATAGCTATCCATTGTGTGTGGGTGTGAATATACTTACAATGTAGAAGCAAAATGACCAGAGGCCACTATTTTTCTTCCTTTTGCGAAAAATAAATGATATTACATATGTCAAGAAGGTGAGAGAAACTGCATAACCAAGAGAAGTAGCAACCTGAAGATAATATAAATAATATCATAGTCAAAGAATGAAATACTATTTGAGGGAAATATTTTAAAATTTTATTGTACATGGCCTTTGCATGGGCTTTTTGCAAATGAAATTATATTGATGATATAAAATAGTACTGTTAAAAGGTATTATTATTGTTATCATTATGTATATCTAAAATATACCAATAAATATATTGTTTAAAAATATAAAGATATTTGGAGATTTACACCAAAATAAATTTTGGTCTATGTAATGTGTTACTTACCATAGCAAATATGGTTCGAATTCCAATATAAATTTCTGTTGTTCTTGTCAGGAGAACAATTAAATACATCAAGAGGAGAATTAAACTGAAGAGGTTAACATCCACCACCGCCAGCCCAAACCAGTAAGCAGAAGGGTGGAGGCCTGAAATCCATAGCTGGGACTTAGACTTCTTCTGATGAGAAAACACAGGGTATACACAGATTCAATTAAAATGCAAGCCCAAAAACAAACACACTGGGAGAATTTTCAAGATAAGTATAATCTAATATTTCAATATTCTAATAATATTTTTTTAGGAACCTGCACTCTACAGATCCAGTTCTATTTTTAAAAATGTATATTTTTATTTGGTAGTTTTTATTCACAATACCACTTTAATGAATAATGAATAGAAGACACATAATATTGATCAGTGCATAAAGTTCCTTCAAAACAAATGTTGTTTTGTGACCTGAAGAACATGTAAATTTTTCTTTTGTCTATACATCTTCTCAGAGAGTTATTGGCTCAGGATGTTGAAAGCGGACTTATCTAAATCTGTTGTGACTGGATAATGGGCATAACCAAACACAAGTTCATCATGAAATTGCAATATCCAGAGTGCAAAGCTAATCCAAGTCTTATATGTGGTCTCCAATTTCAACCTTAATGATTTCCTCCTTGTACTTAGGAAATAATATAGTAAAAATTTATATTTTCCTTTGAGTTGAGCAATTATCTGACTGTTTCTGTAACTTTGAAGTGAAAAGTATTTTTCCATTTTTAAAAGTAAATTTTCTGACTTGTTAGTAGGAAAATGGATGCACCTTAAGACCATAATGTTAAGTGAAATAAATCAGATACATCAACTTAAATATTGCATAGTTTTTTATATGAGAAATCCAAATTATAAATAAAGACCAAAATAAAAGAAAGATAATAGAAAGTAAGGAGATAGCTTTTTCTCAAATGGGAAGAGGGAGAAAGAGATGGAGGGAGATAGAGAAAAGGGAAGGGAAGGAGATGAAAAAAGGAATTAAGATGTGTTATATACATGTACCAACTCCATACAAGTGGTGCAAACATTGTGTACTGCAAACACGTACTGATAAAAACTTAAAATTTAAATTATAAACGTGTGTACATGAATCAAAAAAGAAATAATGCTTAACTGTGTTATTCAAATTATAAATATATTTAAGTATTTTTCTCAGAGGAAAGTGTTTTTAACACATAGCATTAAAAATACAATTACTGAAATTCCTGAAGATTCTTTTCTTCTTCTCCCCCACCCTCCACCTTTTTCTTACTTTGTAATCACTGACACTGCTCATGGCGATGTAAGGAGAAATGCTGCATACAACAAAAAATAAGAAAGAAGAACTTTCTGGCAGCCCAGTCCAGTCTATAAAGGTGTTCTGCAAATATAAAAGGGACTTTAAACTAGTGAATATTTTAAATGCAATACTAATAATTATAAATAATATGCTTTTGGAACTTAGAAAATTCAAAGTATACATATAGTTCATCAACAGCTATAAGAAGAAATGATTTCTTATTTAACATGAGGCTTCAATTCAAAGAACAAGGAAATGTCAAAAATAATTCAGAACATACTTTTGGGTATATATCCAAAAGATCTGAAAATATAGATTTTTGGCGTTGGTTTGTTTGAGGCAAGATCTCACTGAGTAGTTCAGGCTGGCCTTGAACTTACTAAGTAACGCATGCTGGCCTTGCATTTGCAGCAATCCTCCTGCCTCAGTCTTCCCAGTGCTGAGATTACAGTTGTGTGTTACCACACCCAGCTTGAAAGCTATCTGCACATCCATGTTCATAGCATCATCACTCACAACAGTTAGGAGGTAGAAACAACCCAGTGTTCATCAGTGGATGAATGAATAAACAAAACATGGTGTATATTTACATACAATAAGATATTACTCAGTTTTTAAAAGTAAAAAAAAATTCTGTCACGTGCTACAACACCGATGAACCTGGAGGACATTATGATAAGTGAAATAGACCAATCAAAAAAGACAAGTATTATATGATTCCACTTATGTAAGATAGCTAAAGAGGTCAAATTTCTGGAAGGAAAATGTGAGTCCGTGGTTACCAGCAGGAGAAGTATGAGGGAAATAGAATTGTTTAATGAGTACAGTTTTACTTCTATAAGATGAACAAACTCTGGAGATCCACCTCACAAGTTAAATATATGACTTCTACTCTGATAAATGGTTGTGACAGTGAATTTTGTTATATGTTTTTACTAGGATAAAAAATAATAATTCAGAAGTTAGGACTTTTGTTTAAGAGATAAGTCAGGCCCATACAGCATGTCTTTTTCTGCAAACTAGAGAGTGATATGTGGGTGGTTAGAGGTACTGTGTGGTATAGAGCTAAAAAGGAAACTTGATTCTGTTGAGTCCAACTTCAAGGAGATAAAATTTAAATCACTGTCTGCCTCAGGCTGGGCCCAAGCCCAAGCAGTGTACAGAACCAGCTCACATTATAGGAAAGCAACACAAATTTGTCTTGAAATAACTGTAAACTCTCAAATTTTATTTAAGAGTTTTGAGTCGATATAACTTTTTGTCTAAGTGGTAAAATGAGTTACTGTCATTATAAGAACAAAGGTGTGTGCCACTGCAATGGGCAGTGCCTAAGAGAGTAGCTATGGAACCTTGGTCCATTTTGATCTGGAATAAACAGGCAATGATATGGGAAAACTAAAAACCAAGAAGAAATAAAAACTCTCTTTCTGGTACCTGCTGGTTCCACTTTCTGGAGAGGTCCCTTCAGACACCATTTTATTCTGAACCATCTGTGCTCTCTCTCATCACATGGTCAGTCATGCTTCAACTCAGAGGTGTATATATCTATCACTGACCTCTCAAGTATATTCCAGCCCTATTTTCTCCCTTACATGCAAAAAATCTGCACTTGCACATACTACCAACACCACTGATACAATGAAGCCGAAACTGAATTTGACACGTGTCACAAAAAGGGCTTCCCTTTTGACAGATCCATTTTTAATCTTGCTTCCTGCTCTTCCAAGGTTCTGGTGTGAAATATTTGTAGTCAACTTTGAGATAACCCCCTTGGTATCAACTAGAAAATGATCACCTAATAAACTTAAAAACAGAATAATGAAATGGTTACATGGGTGAAGCTCATGCAACAATCATGATGAACTTGAAAGCCACCATCATATACCTGAGCTAGAGGGACAAAAAGGAAGGGGATGATATGACTGGAACCCGGTGCGGAGGGCCCCTCTGCTCTTCTGTATCCCATCACTCTTTGCTATTGTCTAGCTGGAAAAAGCCAGATTGTAGCCAGAATCCCAAAAATGCAGCCTGTATCTGATATCCTTTCAATGCAGTATAAGTATAGGTAGGTAAAGGGATGAATCAGGTAACAAACAGCCCCAGGAGTGGCAAATTTCAATCTTCTACCCATTCAGTCAGTGGTGTATGCACACACACACACACACGCTTTCACAATCAAGTATGTATATAAACTTCTTAGAACATCCCTTAGAAGAATATGACACAATATTGAAGAGTACTAGCCCAGAAGGATTCTATTCGCAAGAAAAAATTTTATCACTGTTTAAAATGTCAAGACACAATAATAATTTTAGGATTAACATTCAACTTTGAATATCCAAAAGCTAAAGAGAGCAAATATAAGGTACTTGTGAAATTTTTAATTGTTCAGAATCAGTAAGTTTAATACTTGCCAAAGAAAATGGACTTCTCTCAATGCGAATATACTGTGTTTGATTAAACATTCGAAGTAGCCCATTGCTGATAATATTAGTAAGGATGGGAAAACAGTGCAGTCTCTTGGTATTGCACACAAGTGAAAATCTATAATCCTAAAAACCAATAAAACAAGTGATGTTAATTCTAAATGTTTGAAACACAAAAGGAAGGTTTTTATACATAAGATTCTAAGAGTGCCACATTCTAGCTATGTGTCCATCTTCAAGCTAACTACATTTGCTGAGCTTCAGGTGAATCATGTGTGAAAGAAGATACTAAATGGGTTGTAATATGGTTTTAAAGAGATTATATATATCAGGCCATGTACAGTTGATATTACAGAGTCAGCATCCACTTAATACAAATTAGTATTAGTATTACTAATTTTATATCATTTTGTTCCTATGGTAAGCAAACAAAGGAATGCTGATCTTCTAGATAGAAGATAAACATGGAGTCTCTAATGTATGCATAGTTAGCCTGCCGCTGAAGAATCTGTATGCTTTCTAAAATAATGTATCTATAATGTTCATAAAAATATCCATACATTCAAGAGGTTCAATATTGTTTACATATTACCAGTAGTTCACATAGTAAATATGGTAGAAGACACCTACCAAAGTAGTTTTCCACAGGTGACACAATTTTATTACATTTTTCATAATATATTTAGTTTAGGCAAAATTGAGTTTCATGATACATCTTCAAAGGTTTGTTCTATTTTTTTATTTCCCTTGTAGCAATAAGTGAAGAGGTAGTTTTATGTAATAGCCCTTCACTTTTAATGTAATGTAAATAAGATCAACTTGAGATTAGAATGTATTTTGAATAGTTTTTTCCTAGATGCATCTCTATGTCTTGGACACTTTTAAACAACTTGAAATAAGGTGACACATGGAGAATACTTTCCTCTCAGAAGTTTCATGTGAATGTCATATTATTTACTATATTTTCTCAATGTATAAAAACATTCAGGTAGTTAGCAATTAAATAGGACTCTTTAAATTCATAATTGCATTTATAAGCTGTAATAGTTTATTGAGATCAAATATAGTTAAATTCACTTCTTTCAAATTTAAAAAAGATCTAATTCAAAAAAAGATAGAAAATGTTTCACAAAAATGTATTTAAGCTTCAGCCTATTCAATATGGCCTCAAAATGATTTTCTGAATCAGGTTGCTATATACAAGCTAGGCTGACTTTCTGCAGTTCTAGGCTGATTTTCTGCAGTTTTGAAACCAGTTAAAATGTAGAAATATTTTAATGTGTTCTGTGTGTGTGTGTGGTCATAAAAGCAAAAAACAAGAGACAAACACACCTTTGGTCTACCAGAAACTATGATAGCTCCATTGTACGAGAGGCTTTCAGTGCCATTTCTGTTTTCGAAGTCATCTACTTCCAGAAGTATATTTTGATGCTTCAGTGATTGTACAAAGTCTTCAATATCTGATTCTAGTACAAAGTCAATAACAGAAGACCACATAAAAACAAGAAAATATGTGCCAATATTTTTTCTAATGAGCCCATACATAATTCTAAGTTGATATTTATATTATACAAATGTTTCCACGGACATCGCAATTATAATAGTCCATGAAGAAAAAAATCGCTAACTCTACCATTTTCTATTCTGCAAATCTTATGATATGATGAATTACATTTATACTTACGTTTAATGCAAGCTAACATGTGATCATTTAAACAAGGTAATTCTATTTTATGGCCATTATTATTTGAAATGATAATTATAGAAATACAATAATTATATGAGGATTACTTCACATTTTTAATCCTGATGATAACACTCTCCTCTCTATTCTTTCAGATAATAGGAAAATAAATATATATGTACAATACACAAATATATTTTACTTTATTTTATATATATGAATGTATATTGCATATGTATATGTTTCATAAATATATTTTTCTTAGAAAATGGAAAGTGAAAATGATGCTGCCATCAAACCAAAATTTTTATGTCTATCTAAAGAAGAAAGTACATGAAATTCAGAGTGAAATAAGAGCTGAGAAAAACTCAGCCTAGAGCACACAGGAGCAAATAACTACAAAGGTAAATTTCCAAAAGATACCAAAACTCAGAGTGGATTAATGCAAGGGAGTGACTTATGGCTCTGAAGCCATAGTCAGAGTCTCTACATCTGGAACAAGCTGAATAGTCAGGTCCCCTCCATGCCTCACTCAGTGAGTGACAACAGCTGCACTTTTCCGCCAGGTAAGAATCTCATTTCTACTTTCTAAGAGGCACTTTGTGAAACAATCAGCAGGGCAAGACCTGAAGTAACTCCAGATAATAATCAGGGAAATATGGAATGGAAAAATGTAAAGAAAAACTCTTTCTCTCTCACAGCTTTTGAAATGAGAGTTCATTCTGAGTATGTACAAAGTAGGCTCTGGAATTGGACAAATAGGACTAAACTTAAGACACATTAGGATTTCCCCCAGGTTCAATGGACATACACATAGAAAATAAGTTATCCATGTACTCTGCATCAACTACACATGCCACTCCATCTCCATCACAGGGTAAAATAACGGTGACTTGTATTCACCCAAACGGGAATTCTCAAATGAAAAGACAAACATTTTACCAATCAATAATAATGGTTCTGAAAGTCATATCACTAATAATACTTGCCAACTTGGGTGTACACAAAGCTTCTCACATCCTTTTATTAAAAGGTCAATCCACATCAAGCACATGTGGATGTTTGAGGGTGAGGCTATAATACAGAATGCATAAACTGTCCCCAGGAAATTTGAAATGATACAGGTGCGGGATGGAATTTTTTTCCTATTCCATAGCTGTGTTCAGTAGGCCTACTGCTTGAATAAATCAAATGTCTAATCAATAAATTATTTTCATGCTCAGAAACAAAAAAAATCATTAGATTTTGAGGGCCAGGATTTAGCTCCGTGTTCCCACCTCCTGCCTTACAAGCTCAAGGTCCCAAGTTCGTTCCCTGGTACCAAAAATAAGAAAAAAAAATCATTAGATTTTGAGAAAAGAGGACCAAGATGGCACAGAATCCTCAAACTTCGATCTCAAAATACTGAACAAATGAGTATAAAAAAAACTATGAGAGAATTCAAGTTCATTGTCCTCACTGTAACTAGAGAGTAAAAAACGAACAAACAAACCAACAATACCATGAGACAAGCTGAAAGGTAAAGAAACAATCTAAATCTTGGAAATGAATGTGCAATTAGCAAGACTTTCAGTTTTAAGGCAGCAGGGAAATCTACTTTCCAAAAACCCAAATGAAAAACAATAAGCATAACAAGAAATAGAAATGAAAATATTATGCCATGTTTGATTAAATAAGAGACATCTACAACCGAGTATCACATATACATGTGAAAAACTGAAAGGACAAGGAACTCATCAAAAGAGAAATCCTACTGTGCATTTTTATAAATGTCTTAGGTAGAAACAAAACTTCTCTTTCAAGTCAATTAAATAGTCATAAAATATTCAATTACCCATTCTTTGGGATAACAAGATAAAGAGCCTTCCTGAATCCTGTTACTTCACAGAGGTTCATGGATTGTAGAAAGGAAAACTTAGATGTCAATCAGTGGTTATAATATCTATGGTATAGATTAGACTATCATTGTAGCAAAGAAGTTGAAAATAAAGTGGTCCAGTTAAGATAGAGGTTTATTTCTCTTTCGTATAATAGTGTAGCATTATCAGGTAGAGATTGTATAGTGGCCTGAGTTCCTTCTTTCTTACTCCCCACCATCCCTGAGATCTCCAAAATCAGAGAAAATATGCACAGTTTCTCATAAGCTGTTTTCTATAAATCTACATTTTATTCTTTTGCAACTTGTTTTTCCCTCAACATGTGCTATTTAACATTGAAAATAATCTATTTCTGGTTTTCTGTTCACCTGTGTGATTGATGATCAACAGGCTGGTACGGAGGTCCTGAGGAAGTTGTCCAGGAGACAGGAAATACAATTCTGTTTTAAATTCCCAGTCGACAGTTTGCACTATCATAGAATATGCTATTTTTTCCATAATCAAAGGGAATAAAGCCATTCCAAATATCAATAGCCTAAACAATAAAAAATTACTTTATGAATCTACAGCAATTTTATTTCTTCAATCTGACACCTCGTAATAGTTTTAGCATAAAATCTACTTTATACGAACTACACTTCTAGTTATTAAAATTCTTAAAGTCATATCCAACATGCTACATGGGATTAAAAGGAATTACTACAAAAACAAAATAGCAAACTGTTAACAATAAACACACCTGCATGCAGAAGCCCAATCAGGGCTAACAAACAGGTGTTCCTGCTATCAGTGAAATCAATTTTTTCATTTATCTGTCCTCTGGTACAAATTCTGGGTACTGTATTCTAGTTTTAAATCTCTTCTGGCTTGAAGATCTTTTGAATCTCACCATCTAACAAAATCACAGTACTCACAGGGTCAAAAGTGTTTTTCTTCCACGTATTAACTTTAAGAAACGAAGCCGTGCTATTGCACAGACCTGCATGCTCCAAAGGTCCATGTCACCCACAGGTGTCTGTACTTCATGGAGAGAAGAGCAAGCTGGCTCTACTTCATTGGGGCTTTCTGAGTCGTTCACCATTTCTACATGTTCCAATTCTATGTGCACATACACACATATTAGTAATGGCATCCTGTGGCACCATAGATATTTTTAAATATTAAAAATTATTTTACATTTGATTTTATGCTTATAACCAGATTCAAAGGAATCTTTTAAACAGAAATTTTTAGTATTGATTAAGTTTAGAGCTCACCACTGCTTTAATATTTTCTTTATATTATGTTATGTCTTATAATTGTGAATGGTGATACCTATTAAAACTTTTAAATTAAAAATTTTTGTATTATAACCATAAAAATATCTGTGATTACAATTCAGAAAGTATAAGAAACATAATAGTGTTCAAATTCTATAAGCTCAGCGAGAAAGTGTACTAAATTCATACCAAAGAAGAATTCAGACAAAGGGTGTTTTTTTCTATGCCTTTTAGAAAGGAAAAGTCTCAATGTAACAATATTCTAAGGGGTTTCAAAAACATTCTCCTTAGGAATAGTTAATCATTAATGTCCAAATACGTACTACTGAGGTATCAATAACCTAGTATTGCAGGCAAAAAATCATTATTTCTGAAACAAACAGACCTGCAAATGAATCCCACATTCATAACTTACATAGGCAACATGATTTGGATCTTAGCTCTGGTTTTCCCAGCTATAAAATGAAGCCAATGACACTTGTTGGAAAAGGTATTTACTGAAGGAAGGTACTGTCACAAGTGAATATCAATATATAGTAATATATTTATCAAAGTATCTAGCAGAACTCCAAAAATGACAGCTTTTATTATTATCACTCATTAAAATACTAATATCCTCTCCATTTATGCCTTAATGGATTTTTTGTATTAACAATCTAAGATCAATTTTTATAAGAAACTCATGCCTCTAAGAACTTCCACAGCCTCAGAAAGTCCAAGGAGTGAGCACTTGAAGATAGGAAAAATCTGCTAAAACAGGGAGAAGATAGTTTCCAAAAAGGAATTTGGTAGATTCCAAGAAGGGATGTGTGCTTAGACCTACTGATGATGTCAAGCCCCTCCCAAACATCAAAGTCAAATTTGGAGTGAATCATATTCCTTAGTGTGAATCATACCTAAGAAATTATAAATAATGAATGGACACATGATGATTTGGAAATTGATTTTTGTGAATTATACAACTGGTTTTACCTTGCTTGGTAGTCAGTTTTCCCTCCACATTCATGAAGACTTCTTTCAGGGTTGACATGGAGATATCATAACTCATCATACCCTGGCCAGAATACTTATCAAGATCCCTGAAGAGGTCTAAAACAAAAGACAGGAATTTACACATTTAAGAAAATAATATCAATTACTAAGCCCAGTAAGTCAACACTTATGTGAAAGACGAAGCATAACACTGTACAGAAAATTTTGTCTTTGCAACGTCACAGTAATCAAAAGCAAAACTTCATTAGAATGTTCTCACTCTCTGAAGTGACTTTCAAATTCTTTCTTCAAATTAGCTAACTCCACCTCCTATTTTTAGATTATGAATTTCCTAGTCTTTGGGGAAAATATGAGGATCAGAAATACCATCATCTTTTCATCTCATCTCCACTCTAAAAGTCCATGTGTACCTCGACCCACATGCTGGGTCTGTATGGTGCAAGACATGCGGCTGCTTCTAATAAAGCTTATACCCTTAAGTTCTGCCTTCTACCCATCCCTTCTGAGCCCATCAAAGACTTCCTTTCCCCTCCCATATCATCGGTTTCTTCCACATCTATTGAGTCATCTCAAACAACGGGCAGAACGCTATAATATTTATTAAACAAATATAAATAAAACCAACAAAGCACAGTCATTTTATCATATCCCTCTTCACATGCATATATGGCTCCAAAGTTTTATTTACCTTTAATTTGTCACATCCTATTCACACTTAACTCCTGAAAGTCCAAATGCTATTCATATCCCATATATATATGTGCAGTTTCTATACTGGAGATTGAGCCCAAGGCCTTTGCACACAACACTGAGCTACAAATCCAGCCTTTTCTTTATTTTTAATGTGGAGGCAGTCTTGCTAAGTCACTAAACTACCTGGTTGGGCTCAAACTTTCAATCCTCCTGTCTCAGCCTGCCATAGTGCTGAAATTACAGGCTTACAAGTTTATTAAGTTCACGTTCAGAATAAAACAGCAGGCTAAAAAGTTAATGTTCCTGGGTATATCCCTTAACCAGTGATGGATCGAGAGCAGTAAGTGACCCCTTCCCTCCATGACAGAACTCTGAGAACACTTACTTAGTCTTTTATTCCCCCTTAGTCCCATTTTACTTAAATCTCCCACCACAATAAGCTGCTGAATAATGCAAACTTCCCCATCTTCCTTCCCTCCCCTGTCTCTTTGTTGATTGCTAGTGAATCCAGGGATCAATTACCAAATAAATTCAGTGCACTCAAGTCCTTCTCTCACATTCTGCTTCTCTGATAAATCAAACTAAGACAAAATCCAAATCTATTAAACAATGAAAATTATAAATCAATGTGAACATTTAATCTCAACTTTTATTTCTTTGTATTCACATTCAAGTTACCTGGAAATTTATTTGTCCTTTCTGAAGGCAAAGTATACACAAGCTTTTCTTTGTTTTCTGTTTTCAATTTAGCATCAGGGATGTGGTAATTAATGAAGGATGTTATTTGCTCTGGATCACATATTTCATTCCTATAGAAACTAACATTTAAAACAAAAGGCAAATCATTTGCATTTTCTCCATTCTGCCTACTATTTTTATAAAACAGACTTTGAGTACTACTTCACTTGGGTTTTGTGAAACAAGCAAAATGAGTATTATGGTTAGGAGGACATTATGAAATGTCCTCCCAAAGATAATGTGTGGAAGGCTTGATGAGCGCAGCAGCCGTGTTCAGAGGTGAAGCCTTTGGAAGACAATTGGATCATGACAGCTTTACCTTCATCAGTGGGTTAATTCATTGATGGATTCTGAATGAGCTATTGAGAGGTGTGGAAATGTTGAGAGGCAGCCCTAGTTAGAGAAACAGGTGGCTGGGAGAGTGTCATGGAAGCATGTATTTTGTCCCAAGCCCCTTGATCCATCACGCTCTGCTTCCTGGCCACCAGGAGGTGATCAATTTTGCTCCCCTGCACACTCCCCACCAGGGAGTTCTGCTTCACCACAGGCCCACAAACAATGGAGCCAAGCAACCACAGGCTGAAACCTCTGAAAGTGGGAGCCACAATAAATCCTTTCTCTTGTAAGCTGATTTTCTTGGGGGCTTTGTCACAGCAGTAAAAAGCTAACACAATGAGTAACTAACAATAATCCAATTTAAAAATGTTATTTATATACAGAAACTGGATATAGTCAGAAAAACTGAAAACACAAAGACTTCTTGTGATTAAAACTATATACCACATATAAGAATAGAAGGAGATGAGAACATGAGACAGAATAGGCTTTTAAGGGAAATAATCACAACTATCAGAAATTACGGGATAATACAGAAATTTGGCCCACATCCATGCTTTGTTTTTTAAAAATCTTCTTTAGCCTGGACATACAGTTTCTTGTTAAACACAAATCTCACCACTCTTTGAAAACAATTTATTCTCTGTTGATACTAGCTTGTGAAAATATTTGCCTTTGAGCCCTATGAAAATATACTACAAGATTGTATGGATAAATTGAGAACAATGGAGAGTAGGAAGAAAGTTTAGGCTGTACAGAAAAGCAACCTGGAAAAGTGACATGAAGTGGTCCTGCTATGAAGAGTCAGGCTTGGCTTATCATGTTGTGATGTTGCTCATCACTAACATTAATAAAGATAAAATAGGCTGGAAAGTAAGAAATATGTTTGGGAAACACTTATAAATCCAGTATAACAGAGATGAAGTATGAGACCAGTTCTCTTTCTTAATTGTCTATCTTTTTAACATACCACTATTGACAACATACACATTCTGTCTTTTCCTGAAGTCTTTACCTTAAATGATATCCAAGACCCCATTTTCTCTTCAAAAATACAGAAGAGCCCGCACACTTCAATCTGCCATTGGAAAAGATTACTTTTCTATCTGAGTAAAAAAGAAGGAAATGAGCAAAAATATTAGGAGTCATTTCTTCTCTTTCTAGAAAATATAAATGAGAAATTAAAGCTCAGAATTCCAAAGAAGTGTTGTAATCAGTGTAACTGCATCTATTACACATTTTAAAATTTAAAACACACATTGAAATTGTTGCATTGTGAGCTCATCAGCACCAATCTATTTCAGTACCCTGCAAAACTTTGTGCAGAAAAAACCACCACAGATTACATGGGTGCATCCTTTACTATAGATACTAAAGAATGCTTAGCTATTTTTCAGCCAAATATGTATTAATGAAAGTTCAGATGTTTAAGTAAACTGATGGCTGATCTGGAAAAAAAATCACATTGTTTTACTAGTGATTAAAACCCAGGAAAAGCACAACCAGGGAAGAACTCCACAGTGTGGTTAGACTTGTCACCCCCTAGACTGCCATGGACCATAGCACACTGAGACGGTGAGAGCATTGCTCTTAACCTACGAGTAGTCTTTGCATCTATATTTCCCAAATTTTCCACTGTAACACTGAGATAAAACCAGCAATTACCAGCTAGGATGTCAGCCTCATCCACAAACTGAGTACTAAAGAGGATCACGCGATGTGCTCTATGTTCCTTCAGGAAATTCCACACTTGATGTCTTGAAAAAGGATCCAATCCAGCAGTTGGTTCATCTAAGAGCAAAACCTACAGAGGATAAGGAGATACAAAATATGTCTCTTCCACATTAAGTATTTCCACATGATTCCATGGAAAATAATACAAATCAATTAATACTTAGTTACTTATCTCCAATTCTTCTTCATAGTTAGACATATCAAGTTCTCTCCTGATACACTACTATAAAAGTTCTACCACTTTTAATGGTCAAAGTCATGACTGACATTAAATCTGTTTTCCTCTGTATGCATAATACTTACTCGAGGCTCTCCTAAAATGGCAATTCCAAAGGTCAACTTTCTTTTCTGTCCTTCACTTAAGTCTTTAGCAAAGTTATTCTGGATATTTTGCATGTCCAATTCCAGTAAAATTTGTTGTACCTATATGAGAAAATATGATTCTTAAAATACAAAATGATCCATATTATGCAATTTTAACTGCCCACTGAAGCAGTATGTACTTTTTATAGGACTTCCTTGTCCAAGTTTTATTCATAAAAAACCAGATAAGTCACTGAAGAGAATGCTGTGGTCATGATTTAGCTTGGAAAATGACTGACAGTTCAGATAATCCAAATATGCTCATCTACCTTTTGTTCCACTTCCTGTGGATGAATCCCTTTAACTTTAGCAAAAAGACTAAGGTTTTCCTTCACTGTGAGTATATCGAATTGCACATTATATTGAGGACAAATACCAATCATCATTCTGATTTCTTCCAAGTCTTGTATTTCAGAGATGTTTTTATTATAGACAGTAACTGATCCTAAGAATAGAAGTTAAAAATAATTTAATGTTGGCAAGATAATACACTTTTCACAAATATATAAAATGATAATTTTATAAATTTAACTACTAATTATGATTGACATAAGTGTATATTTATAGTATTGCACATTTCTTCTATAATATCACTTAATGGAATAAAGATGATTTTCATGAAAATTGAGGAAAAATGAAATACAGTAATACTTTGGTTCATGAACACTTTTGTTCAAGAACAATTCCATTTGCAAACAGAAGCATTCAGCAAAAATTTGCTTCCACTCACAAACCACTTCAGGTGATGGACACAACAGCCATCTTCCTTGGATAAACACTAACATGACCATCTTCCCTAGAATGGTGGAACGAATTAAGTTCATGAACCAAGGCACCACTGTATATTTAAAATCATACAGTTCTGGGAAACAACTTTAGAAAACCATTTCTTTGAAGCCATTCAATTTAAAATGAGAGAAGCATACCTATCATTCTATCATCAGATATCCTGCCTTCGAGAAATTTCTTTCTGCTTACCTTCTGTTGGAACAGACAATCCATTAAGAATGTTTAGTAAAGAAGATTTGCCAGCTCCACTGTGCCCCAAAATTGCTGTGATTTGACCTTCATATATGTCAAAGTGTAACCCTGTTTTTAGTATAAGATAAATAGGAAGGCATTAGATAAGGCTGGTCCTAAATACAGAAGTTAAGTTACTCAATATTTTACATAATATTCAAAATTGTCCTAATTGACAAAATAACACTTGAAGAACTATAATAACTTAGACAACGTGCTACTGATTCTTGACATTGGTGAAATATGTATATATATATTAAAATAGTATGTTATTGGTGCAAGACAGTGACCAAAGGGTTAGAAGTCTAAAATGGGAGGTCTGTGCATGCCCTACCGAGGTCCTGGGTTGCACAGAACACACCAAATCAGCCCGCTGCAGACAGGCGGGTTTGTGCGAGCCCTACCGAGGGCCTGAGTTGTGCGGAAGACGCTGAGTCACCCCGCTGCAGACAGGCAGCCACCTGGTTCCACACTACAAAGATGCAGACGCAGAGGACACCAGACCACCAGACCAAGGTACTGAGTCCCGCTGCTCCTGGTCCAGAGGAAGGGGCTTCCTGGTCACCATCCTTCCCGCTGCTCCCAGCCCAGAGGAAAGGGTATTTGGGCCACCTTCTGTCCCGCTGCTCCTGGCCCAGAGGAAGGGGCTTCCGGGCCACCATCCCTCCCACCACTCCCGGCCCAGTGAGAGGGGCTTCTGAGCTGCCATTCCACTGCTCCTGGTCCAGAGGAAGGGGCTTCCCGGCCACCATCCCTCCTGCTGCTCCCAGCCCACAGGAAAGGGCTTTTGGGTCACCATCCCTACTGCTGCCCCCAGCCCCTGTCCCACCTCTCCCAGCTCAAAGGAGGTAATCCGTGCAGGCGCTAACAGCCCCCCGCCCCAGTCAAAATGAGAAAACAAGCAAATAAGTCTGAAAACCAGACTTTCAGATCACCTACAGCAACCCCAAAGGGAAATGAGATGGAACACTCTGATACTCAACCACCTGGACTCACTGAACTGGCAACAAAAGGGGATCTGGAAAAAATGAAATCAGAAATAATTTCTCAGATAACAGGAGATATTGTGCTCCTAGTGCAAGACATGATTAATAAATCTAGAGAGGAGCTCAGGAACATGATGGAATCCCAATATAAGAAACAAATGGAATCCATAAAACAGATGCAAATAGATTTCCAGGACATGAAAAACTCCACTGAAAGTCTACACAGCAGAATGAGCCAATGTGAGGACAGAATTTCAGATATAGAAGATAAGATAGCAATTAGTGACCAGGAAAAGAAAAATTGCTTCAAAATTATGAGGGAACATGAGAAATCAATCCAGCAACTGCTAGATGATGCAAAGAAGAATAACATAAGACTGATTGGGCTCAATGAAGAAACAGGAGAGAGTGGAGATGACATAAAAAAATCTCTTCATAGAAATAATGGCAGAAAACTTCCCAAGCAGGGGAAAAGAGCTTGACATACAGATAAGTGAGGCATATAGGACTCCAAATAGCCTTGATCAAAAAAAAATCTACATGTAGGCATATAATTGTTAAGATTCCAGAAACACAACAGAAGAACAAAGTTCTCCAAGCAGTCAGAGAAAAGAAACAAATCACATACAAAGGAAAGCCCATCAGAATCACAGCAGACTTCTCAACACAAACCATCAAGGCAAGAAGAGCTTGGAGTGACATATTCCAAGCCCTGAAAGAAAACAGCCTCCAACCCAGATTGATGTACACTGCAAAACTATCTTTCAAAATTGACGGAGAAATAAGATACTTTCATGACAAAGAGCACCTTAGGAACTTCATGCATACCAAACCAGCACTCCAAAGAATTTTACACAATATCCTAGGAACAGACATTGAGGATCACAACCCCAGGAAGCAAAGCAGAATGAACCCATCTGGCATGACAAATTAAATGTAAAGGGGGAGAACCCAACAAAAAAAAAGTCATGGCAATGACAAGTCAATACGTTTCAGTTATAACCATCAACGTTAATGGTCTCAATTCATGAATCAAAAGAAAAAGACTGGCAGAATGGGTCAAGAAGCAAAATCCAACAATATGCGGCATACAAGAAACACACTTAATTCAAAAGGAAACTCATAGACTGAAAGTTAAAGGGTGGAAAACAATACTCCATGCGACAGGAACCCGAAAAAAAGCAGGAATAGCTATCCTCTTGGCAGATCAAGTAGATGTCAAGCCAACACTGATTAAGAGAGATGAAGAAGGACACTACATCCTTGTAAAGGGAAGAATCCAAGAGGAAGAGATGACAATCATAAATATCTATGCACCAAACACTAGTGCACCCAACTATATAAAACAAATACTAACGGACACGAAAAGTCATATTTGCACTAATACAATTGTAGTGGGGGACCTCAACACCCCACTGCCACAAATAGATAGAACAACTAGACAAAAAATAAGTAATGAAATACTAGAACTCAATCGAACTCTTGAACAAATGAACTTAATAGATGTTTACAAAGTCTTCCACCCTACAAAATCAGAATACACATTCTTCTCAGCTCCACATGGGTCATTCTCCAAAATAGACCACATACTCACACATAGAACATGTTTAAGGAAGTGAAAGGGAATTGAAGTTATCCCCTGTATATTATCAGACCATAGTGCGATGAAATTGGAGATCCATAGCAAAAGAAACTGGAAAAATTTCATAAACACGTGGAAATTGAACAATACACTTCTGAATAACCAATGGGTCACAGAGGAAATTAAAGAAGAAATCAGACAGTTCCTTCAATTAAATGACAATGACAATACAACATATCAGAATCTATGGGACACAATGAAAGCAGTCTTACAAGGGAAATTCATAGCAGTGAATATGCATATTAGGAAAACAGAATGAGCCCAATTAAACAACCTGATGCTGAACCTCAAGCTTCTAGAAAAAGAAGAGCAGGACAACCCCAAAGCTCATACAAGGGAGGAAATTATAAAGATCAGAGGAGAAATCAATGCAATGGAGACTAAGAGAATGGTACAAAAAATCAATGAAGCCAAGAGTTGGTTCTTCGAAAGAATCAACAAAATTGACAAATCTTTAGCCAACCTTATCAGAAAGGAAAGAAAAGGCCGAAATCCATGCAATTAGGAATGAAAAGGGTGAAATTACAACAGACCCAGCAGAAATCCAGAGGATCGTCAATACCTACTTCCAGAACCTATACGCCAATAAGATGGACAACACAAAAGAAATGGACAGATTCCTAGATACATATGAATTACCAAAGTTGAATGAAGAAGACCTAAAATTTCTGAACAACCCAATATCAACCAATGAAATTGAAAATGTAATTAAAAACTTATCAACTAAGAAAAGCCTGGGCCCTGATGGCTTTACTGCTGAATTCTACAAGACATTTAGAGAGGAACTGCTGTCACTACTGTTTAAACTCTTCAATGAAATTGAAAGGGAAGCAATACTCCCAAATTCATTCCTGGAAGCAAGCATCACCTTGATCCCCAAAGTAGAGAAAGACCCAACTGAAAAAGAGAACTATAGGCCAATTTCACTCATGAACATAGATGCAAAACTCCTTAATAAGATAATGGCAAATAGAATGCAGAAGATCATCAAGAAGATCATATACCCTGATCAAGTGGGATTCATCCCAGGGATGCAGGGATGGTTCAATATACGCAAATCAATCAATGTAATACACTATATCAGTAGAGCCAAGGACAAAAACCATATGATTATCTCCATAGATGCAGAAAAAGCATTTGACAAAATCCAACATGCATTTATGATAAGAACCCTCCAAAAACTTGGAACAGATGGTCTCTACCTCAAACTGATAGAAGCCATCTATGAAAAACCAACAGCCAATGTCATACTAAATGGTCAAAACCTGAAATCCTTCACACTAAAATCAGGAACAAGACAAGGATGTCCACTATCACCACTCTTGTTCAATATAGTTCTGGAAACATTAGCCACGGCAATTAGACAAGAGAAAGAAATAAAAGGAATAAAGATAGGTAATGAAGAAGTCAAACTGTCATTATTTGCAGATGACATGATACTCTATGTAGAAGACCCCAAGAACTCCACCAAAAGTCTTCTAGACTTAATAACCAAAGTCAGTCACGTAGCTGGTTACAAGTTCAACACACAAAAATCAATAGCTTTCCTCTACACCAATGACAGACTCACTGAAAGAGAAATAGGACAAATAATTCCTTTCACAATAGCATCCAAAAAACTGAAATACCTGGGAATCAACCTAATGAAAGAAATCAAAGACCTCTTCTCTGAAAACTATGGCAGTCTGAAAAGAGAGATTGAAGATGATATCAGAAAATGGACAGACATCCCCTGCTCCTGGGTAGGAAGGATTAATACAGTGAAAATGGCCATACTTCCAAAACTGCTATATAGATTTAATGCAATTCCAATTGAGATCCCAGCAGCATACTTCATGGGCCTTGAGAAAACAATCCAAAAATTCATTTAGAACAAGAAGAGACCCAGAATAGCAAAAGCAATTCTAGGTAACAGAGACATGGCAGGGGGTATCACAATCCCCAACCTGCAACTCTACTACAAAGCTACTGTGATAAAAACAGCATGGTGCTGGCAAAGAAACAGACCTGAGGACCAGTGGAACAGATTAGAAGATGCAGAAACAACACCAGACACACTCAGCCATCTCATCTTCGATAAAGGAGCCAAACACCCTCACTGGAGGAAAGATAGCCTCTTTAATAAATGGTGCTGGAAAAATTGGGCTTCAACTTGCCAAAGATTAAAACTAGACCTGTATCTCTCACCATGCACTAAAGTAAAATCAAAATGGATTAAAGATCTAAATATTAAAATAGAAACGCTGAACCAGTTGGAACAGAGGTTAGGTAGAACCCTTGAAGACATCGGTGTAGGAAAAGATTTTATGAACAAAACCTCAGTTGCTCGTGAACTAGCACAAACAGTCAACAAATGGGATCTCTTCTTATTAAAAGGCTTCTTCACAGCAAGAGAAATCACCAGCAGTGTGAAGAGACAACCCAACATGTGGGAAAGAATCTTCACCTGCTCTTTCTCAGACAAAAGTCTACTATCTCCAATCTATAAAGAACTTAAAAAGATCAAACCTCCCAAATTTAAAGACCCAATCCAAAAATGGGCATCTGAAATGAACAGACATTTCTCAGACAAAGAAGTAGAAATAGCAAATAAATACATGAAAAAATGTTCAACGTCACTGGTCATTCGAGAGATGCAAATGAAAACAATGCTGAGATTCCACTTCACTCCAGAAAGAATGGCTGCTATCATGAAATCAACCAATAACAAATGCTGGTGGGGCTGTGGGGAAAGAGGAACCCTGCTCCACTGCTGGTGAGAGTGTGGACTGGTGCAAGCACTGTGGAAATCAGTATGGAGATACCTCAAAGAACTAGGACTGGAAATCCCATTTGACCCCGCTATTCCACTGCTGGGGATCTTCCCCAAAGAATTAAAAGAATCATACCACAGTGATATATGTGTGCCCATGTTCATAGCAGCACAATTTGTAATAGCTAAAACTTGGAAACAGCCCAAATGGCCATCAACTGGAGACTGGATAAAGAAAATGTGGGTTTTTTTGTATGATCCCATTTTTGAAAATTGGTAGATCCATAAAATTTGTGAAAAGACTTTACATCACATTCCTAATCAAGATTAATTTCAAGGTGGTATACTTACTTGCATTCTTCTTTTTCTTTTTTGAGTTGGTTAAGTTTCAAAATTTGCACATAGAATTTTTCCCATTTTTTTAAATAAAGTTGATGAAAGAATTAAATATTTTATTTACCTTTTAATGCTTCTACTTTTTCAGACTTTCCTTTATACTCCTTCTTAACATTTCTGATTCTGTAATAATATAGGGGTGCTTACTTAGTCAACATAGAGGTAAAAATAGCATAGATCATGAATATGCCTAGTTATAGTGATAGATACAAATCAATCACTTTAGTAATGATGACATAAGCAGACTACTTAACAGGACAAATACTTATTTTCAGTTCATCCTTTCTCCTGAGGTAGAAAAATAAAAGAATTTCTAGAAATTTAATGTTAAAATACCAACATTTAGGTTTTAAAATGTAGAAAAATACTTTGCAATATCATTTTTTCCTCTAATTTTAGGAACATTTGAAGTTCTTTCTTCTAATCATAGAATCATCAACCATCATTTCCTTTTCCCCCTAACCTTGTTCATTAGTCAAACCCTCAGCCCCTTGTATTTTCTATAACATTCCAACAGCTTCTTTCGAACTCTATGCTTTGGAGACAATTGAATTTTTCACCTTTCTTTACATAGTTCTCAAAATAAAATATAAATCTAGCACCTCCACTTTCTTACCTTTCTTTTCTTCCTTACTTTCACTCTAATCTCTGAACCAAACACTCTAGTGAACCTCTTCATACTTAAATCATTAGTTGCTTCCAAATTATCAAATGAAACAAATGCTTTTCCATCCTTGCTTTATTGGATTGAGTCACTATTGGTGACTTTCTCTTTTTTAAAGTGTCTACATTCCACTTGATTGGTTTTTTTCTGTTTTCCATATGTTCATTCTCTGTTTCCTAGTAAGATCCTCTTCTTTCACTAGACACACCATGTTTTGTTCTACAGAGTTCTCCATGTACATTATGGATCTAGGCTTCTCATTCTAGGCTCTCTCTCTCTCTCTCTCTCTCTCTCTCTCTCTCTCTCTCTCTCTCTCTCTCTCCCCCCACCTCCCTCTCTGCCTCCCTCCCTCCCTTCCTCTCTGAGATACACACACTTTTAAATAAGTGATTATCAAATTTGAATGCACATTGGAATCCAAAGGAAACTGATGCCTGAGAACTACCCTTGAAGATTCACAGCAATTGATGTGGGATGATGACTGAGGATTGGGATAGTAGAAAAAGTTTCTCAGATGTTGGTAATGTGAGGTCACTTTTGAGAAGGTGAATATTCAGAAAGATCTCAAGATCTCATTTGATCACCTCCCATACCTGTCCCTCTACCATTGTGGAGCTTATGTCACATAGACACGCCTCTCTTGTCTTAATTTTTAACACAGACTCATCAATCATTTTTCCAATTATGATGTCCCATAAAATTTAACTCAGAAATAGTTCTAGTCTTAGATCGTTTTTCCTCATACTAATTATAATAATTTTCATTTAGTCTTTCATTGATTCACCTTTTTCTACTACCTCTAATTCTTTTCCTTATTTCCAGATTTCCCTCCTAGAATTTAAGTTCCACACAGAAAATAGGAGGATTTATTTTCAAACCAGTTTTATTCACTCCTCCACACTCTTTAGGATTTCCCCATGAGCCTCTGAAGGAAAATGAAGGCTCTTCTGAACAACATAAAGCAACCTCTCATTATCTTTTCCATTGACTTCTTTCTGCATCCTCTGCTTCATCTTTTTTTTGCCAGGACCAGCTAACACCTGTTATATCCTGTGCAAAGCTTAGAGCTCTTTGTCTTTATTTTCCTGCTTGATGGGCAAATGTGTCCTCTCCATATGCATATGCACACACACATACATTCAGATGTTCACATACACAAGTGTACATATGCACATATTAACATCACTTTACCCTGCTTATCCTTAAAAGGATGTTCATTGCAGCACTGATTGTGAGAGCAAAAGTAGAAAACAACTAGAATGTCATTCAGTGTCAAAAGGGATAAGGTGGTAGATTCATATCTTAAACTAGTATGTTAAAGTTAAAACCAGTGCATTAGTTCTTTCTTATCACTATGAATAGATCTCAAAAAACATATTGCCGAGTATAAAAGCAATATGCAATATTGGACAATATCATACCATCTACTGACTATTTTAAAAACAGAATTATAACACATGTTGTTTAGGAATAAAAATGCAAGCTGCAATTATGTAAATACGGATGGGAGTGACAATACTAAATCCATCATAAAATCCAATTCTGATGAGGGAGTGAATATTATCAAGAGATCAAAGGAGTCTAAAACATTTTATTAAATATGATATTTAATAAGCTCATATATTTAATAAAACATGAACCAAATAAAATAACAATATGTGTATGTATTCAACCTGAGTAGTGACTATGTTAACTTTCAAATCCTAATTTTTTTCAGTAATTTTTAACTATTAAAGGGAAAACTACATATTTTCTTCCTCCATTCTCCTAAACTGGGTTAGTTAATATACCTCTTGACCATATAGCCCCTAGTTAATATCCCTATTCCCATATTTACCAGATTAAATTTTATATATATCTATTTATCCTCTTGTGTAGATTGTCTGCTTCTTGAAATATTCATCATCTTTGTATCCCAAAAGATTAGCATCAAACCTAGAGCACAGTAAATTCAAATTCCATTTGCTGAAGGAGTGAATAAGATGAGTTAAAAGATGTGAAGGTTGACAAGGGGCTTCATTTCAGCCCTTATTTGTGTAGTGGGATGCCCACTGGAGTGGGACTTTAATGCTTTACTTTAATAAAGAAAATTCCATTTAGGAGCAACTGGGTTTTTTCTCCCCAAATTTTAGAGATGAAGATAAGCATTTATGTTTGGCATAGGCTTCTTGCCTGTGTTCTGGGAATGTTTCTTGAATGGTCTATAGTTGTAGGAATGTACAGATGTTCACACGAGTGGTCTCAGAGGAGAACAGGAATGAAGGGTTATGGGTGAGAGGGAGTGAGTTGTGAAAGAAAAATAGATATTTTTATAGAACCAAGATTATGATTCTGGTTAGAACTCTACAAGCTTTCTTACATATCCCTGGTCACATAAAGCTCAAAGACTGCTAGGAAAAGGGAAATAATTCATTTATATAAAAAGCAGAGACAATTTAAGAAAAAAATAAATCAATACCTTAATACTTCTTATATTCATACCAAATTGAAGTCACACATCAGGATTGATTGGGATAAATTCAACATCCTCTAGTGGTGGAGGAAGGGCAATAATGTGACTATGAAAGGGTCACAGTGAAGAAAGAAGATACACTTAAGGGTCAGAAACTGTGTCTAATTTTGGATAGTCCAAGGGCAGGTTTAAACTGCTCTGTAGCCCCAGAACTTGTTTCAAAACATATTATAATAATGTAGTTTTATTTTTAGGGTTCCCAACTGGTATAAAGGGATTGATGACATTGGAACTGATGCTTTGGGGATCATTTCTCACTCGAGCTTTCTCAATTGGATAGATACCTTCCACAAACCTGGTATACTAGCTGGGGGCAGGTGTGGCTTATTTTCCCCTCAGAAATCTTAACAGAAAAACAGGACAGACAGTAGATAGGCAAAGCTTAAGTAAATAGCCTAGGCCTACCTATGCCCTTTGTCTTACAGATGAACATTTCACTTTCTACTTATTCATTTTCCTTTGCCACCTGTTATCTCAATGGTAACCAGATGTTAAGAGCATAGATTCAATAGCCAGACTGTCTGGATGGCAGCCACAGTTCCTTAGTTACAAGTTGTGTGACACTTAGCAAGGGATTTAACTTTTTTGTACTTCATTTTTCTCATTTGTAAAATAAGGAAAATAAAACTACATGCTTTGAAAGCTTTTTGTGAAAATTAAGTGCATGTCTGGAACATAGTAAATACTGTATGAAGATATGATACATAAAAAGCAGTTAATATTTAAATCTCTGCTTCTTTAAAAGTTTGTTTCAAACATAGTAGAAAACTCTACAGGGTTTTAAAACATCTACAATACTTGTGTTCAATCCCATACCCTCTGAGTTGGAACTACTGAAAGGACAATCTGAAAACAGATATTTTAAGTGTTCCACACAGGATTCCATTACCACATCAGATTGCATAGCAACCCTAGAAAGTTAAGTGTTTATTTTATTCCACAGAAAATACTGAGGCTCAGAGAAAATTACTCATTTTTCCAAGATTACACATCAAATGAGAGATAAGAGTGGGTGTGAGTAGGTAAGAATCTGATTCCAAACTTCTTCATCTACCATCCAGCAAAAATTGGATGAAACTACAGAAGACAAGGTTCAGAGAAGGAAAACAGCAAATGTAAGAGTGGTGGGCACAGAAGACAGAAGTAGGGAGGCAGGGAAGATGGAAAGTGACAGGTAACCTTGTATGGTGGTAATCAAAGGAAATTTTCCTTTCAGGTACAGTTAGGAGAAACTGGTGATGTTGACAAAAACAAACTCCTTCTGTATCAATATTCTGCCTTGTGAGAGACTGAAATATTGATTATGCCCAGTGCAGGCTGTAAAGAGTTAACCCCACAATTGGCTTGTTCATAAAAAGTGAGACCAGGAGAAGCTTACGGGCCGAGGGCAGAGTAACTCGCACCCAAACTCCGTTCCCACAACCAAAACCTTCTTACTAGGAAAAACAATGTTCTAATTGCAACCATATATTTTGTGTATTCTGTTCTTTTTTTTTTTTTTTTGGTACCTTGGTACTGGGGATCAAACTCGGGTCTTTGCGCTTGCGTAGCAGGCGGCAAAACCACTGAGCTAAATCCCCGGCCCATATTCTGTTCTTAATTTGAGAATGCTTTGTCTTTTCCTTTACAGGCCTTGTCTCCACTGGTTTCCATAGAAACCACAGGATTGCACATCCTTAATATAGTTCCACCCTTGCACATAGCTCGCCTTTACCCCAAGTTATTACCAATAAAAATCAGTGGCTTGGACTGTCCAGGGCTTTTGTCCATTGCACCGGCATTGGTCATCCTGGTGCCTCGCTTTCTGACTCTTAGTCCTGTCTTTAGTTTTTCCCCTCAGGCCTGCATCGTACACTAGGGAAGAGATTAGAGTCTACTGCAGAGGTTTCTGGGGTTCACAGTACTGCCTCAGGCTCACCCTCTTGCTGAAGGTTAACAATTCTTTAGCCTTGTGATCATGTGTTAGTATAAATATTAATGTGATTACCTGATGGCTTCTTTTCCTTGGAACTCGGGAGCAATAGGTTCAAAATAATCATCAAAGGGATGTTCAGGATCTATATCTTTCTCAAAGACCTCATTATCAGTTTTTCGGTGTTGGAAACAAGATGACCAATTCAGGAAAAATAATGGAGAATAATGGCATTCATTCCCATCTAATTAATCAAGAGGTAATATAATATCAGATCAGTAATATTAATACAAGTAGTAAAGAAGCCTGTTCAGAATAGTGCAAATGTCTTGAACTCTCAAACGTTGTGGAAAAATTATTTTCCATCTTATTTCCCATTATTCAGTAGAAAACTTAATGAAATAAACAATGAGAATTCAAATGAAAGAACAATGCAAAATTAAACAATATTATAGAGTTTTCAACAAAATACAAATCAGAGGTTTGAATAAAACATGATCTACACTTTCATTTTCTCAAACCAGAGAAACTATTTGGTATTTACATATGTATGTCCTATTTATTTCACTTAAGAGTATGGCCTCAATGTATATCCATTTAGCTATAAATGTCTGTAGTTTCTCATTCTTTATGGCTGAGTAGTACTCCATTTTATAAAAGAAAGCACACCTTCTTTATCCAGTTATCAGTTGATGGGCATTTGGGCTATTTCCAAGCTTTAGCTATTACAAACTGTGGTGCTATAAACATGGGTGGGCATATATTGCTATAACATGATGGTTTTAATTCTTTTGGGAAGATACCCAGCAGGGGGATAGCTGGGTCAAATGGGTGTAAACGAGGACCATAATGTATAATAGATAATGTGAAACAGGAAGAAAAGGTCCAAACGGGGAAGGGAAAGGGAATTGGGGGGGTGAGAGTAGGAGAAAGGAAAGAAGGGAAAGGAAAGTATATGAGAAAAGGAAAAACTAGAAATAACATCTTTGTAAGTAGAGAGGGGTGGAGGGCTTGAAGAGAGGGTAGGAGAATGAGAAAAGAAATAAGAACCAAGATACATCATGTAAAGGTACAAATTCCCAATGATGAATGTCATCATATTGCATACCCAAAATATACCAATAAACTTATTGAATAAAAAAATGATTTAAAAGATATTTAGAAGAATGGAAGAAATCAAACATTTGCGAAAACACAAAGCCTTAATATGGCACGTGAAAATAATTGTAGACATGTTTGGGAACTTAAATAATCTAACCAGAGCAATACAGTTGAATATAATATTAAAATCTATATATTGACATAGAAGCACACTAATAAAATAATAAAAATAATAAATTATACTTCTCTGGATAAATATGGTTACATTTTAAATTTTTTCCCAATTAAAAAATATGAAGTAGTACTAATGACCCTCAAATATAAACTAGAGATATAAACAGGAATATATACCAAAAATACATATAAACATAGAAGACAAACTTAACTACAGTTAAAATGGAGGAAATATATAAAATAAAAATAAGAAAATAAATAAGATCATGCATAGACAAAAGCATTCTGATTCTACTATGTGTGAAGAAATTTTGGGTTTATGTAAAATTTGGTTGTGGAATAAAGAAAATTTAACCATATAAATAATGTACTTCTGTAAATATGAAAAATGCTGAGAATAATGCTGAACAAATATTTATTAGAGAACATGTCCCTTGTGCAATGGCCCTGTACTAGTCAAACTATAGCAAGAGCTAGTTTCTTCCAGCTTATTCTGATACATATCCTAAGTATTACTCATTCCAAAGCCTTTCAAGGATACTTGTAAAAGTAACATTATTTAATTATTATATAACTGTTTTATAATTAGTATTATCATACAATTATAATATACTACCATATGAAGTCAGAAGAATAATTGTTTTTACAAGGAAACTTCTTTGAACTATTAAATCTATGAAGTAGAAAAAGAGAATTCATTTGGACCAAGATCAAAAAATATTGATTTTCACTTCTAAAAATATATTTATATAATGTTAAGAAAAACTATTCAATGTAATCAATAACTATAGAGGTCAGAGAAAAATATACTACTACTTACAGGGTAAGATTTTGTCAAAGTATAACGCCAATACCAAGTAGATAAGACAATCAAAAGCCAACATGGCAAATATTGCTATCATTATATATGAGTCTCCTGAAGGGTCAGGAAAAACTACACCATTCAAGTTATAATCCAGGTGGATAATCTAAGAGTTAAGCAAAAATAATAAAAGTATAAATTAGCAAATACGTACTTTGGCATAGCATTGAGAGTTATTAGTTTACTAACTAGCTTTTTCAAGAGACCTTTACAAGTTATCTAGCAAACATGTAAGTAAACAAAGCTATTAGTTAAAATATTTCTATTATATAGTGACCAAAAGAATATCAAAGGAAGCCTGGTTTTTAAAAATACAGTATGTAAAGTCTAGAATTTAAATTAAAATTAATTTGCTTGCTTTCATCAAGTCATTGGAATATCACAAAATATCTATTCAATGTAACAAATGATATGCAAATGTTTAAAGAATCTAAAAATTTAAAGTATCTAATTAGAATAATGATGAGAATTTACATCTTTTAGTTTTATTATTGTAAATAAAGATTTTTATTTATGGTAGCTATTAGGTTCCAGGCACTATTCTAAGTGTTTTAAAAAATATTTTCTTATTTAGTCTTCATCATAACTCTATGAGGTAAGCCTTCCTATGTTTATCTGCATTTTACATATGATAAAACACAAAGTGGAGAAGGTTAACCAGTCAAAGTCAAATTCACATAATGAGGTGACATCAGAACCTAATGAGTCTTGCTCCTAAGGCCGGTTTCTTACTAAACATACTGGTAGAGTGTGTGCCTAGCATGGGCCAGGCTGTAGGTTCAAACGCCAGCATAAAAACAAAACAAAACAACAAAACAAATAAAATATGCAAAACCACTACACTGAAAACTAAAATAATTATTAAGGGAAATCAAAGAGGATCTAAATCAATGCAAAGATATATTATATTCATGCCACCAGAACTGTCAGATTTCCTAAAAATTAATGAAACCTTTAATTGCATCCAAATCTTAACAGCTTTGCACATGTATGTGTGTGAGTTGATAATCTAATCCTAAAATTTACAGCATCTCAAAGAAACTAGAATAAATTTCTTTTGAAAAAGAAAATAAAATAATAAAACTGTGAATACCAGACATAAAGACATGTTACAAAGCAAATTAAGACAGTGTAGCAATAAACGATGACAAGCATATGGGCCAATACATGATTGGTTGAATTATGACAAAGGAAACACTGCAATTTATTTGAGGAAAGGATGTTCTTTTCAATAAACAGAGCTGAAGAGTGGGAAATTTATGTACAAAATTAATACTGCCTCAACCTATACACACAAAAGTTACTTTGAAATAGATTTTATATCTATATGTAAAAGCTGAATCAATTAAGATTCTAGAGTAAAGCTGGGTGTGGTGGCACAAGCCTGTAATTCCAGCACTCTGGGAGGCTGAGGCAGGAGGACTGCAAATTCAAACCCAGCCTGGGCAATTTAATGACTTAGCAAGACCCTGTATCAAAATAAAAATTTTAGGCCAGGGATTTAGCTCAGTGGTTCTGCCACCTGGCTTGCAAGTGCAAGGTCCCATGTTTGATCTCCAACACCAAAAAAATAAAAAATAAAAATAAAAATTTTCAAAAGGGTTGTTGATATATTTCAGTGCTAAGGCCCTGCGCTCAATCCTCAGTACCAGAAAAAAAAAAAGAAAAATAAAGCAAAATATCTTTTGACTTCTCAAATTGATTCAAAAGCATTTTACAGAAAAGGAAAACTTGATAAACTAGATTTTATCAAAATTAAGAACCTTTGTTTATAAAAATACCATTAATAAATTTAAAACCCTACAAACAAATAACTGAAAAATATCTGATATCCAACAGTGTATAATGAATTCCTACAAAGCAATAAAGAAAACTCAGTAGAAAAATAAGCAAAGCCCTGGATACACAATTTACAAAAAGGAAAAATTTAAATAACCACTAAACATGAAAAGGTACACAGCTTTTTCAATAATTAGAAAAAGGATATTAATAATCACAAGAATAAATCCCTACAAATCTATCAGAATGGATACAGTTTCAAAAATTGACAATACGAAATGTTAGTGAAGATTTAGAAAAACTGGATCACTAAAACACTGGCACAAATGTAAGTTGACAGAATTTGAAAAAAAATTTGATGCAGCTTCTAAGATTAATGTTTATGTACTGTAGGACCCACTACTCAACTCGTAGATAAAGACCAAAGAAAACTGGCACACTAGGAAACATGTACAAGAATATTTGTAGTAGCTGTGTTAAAAATCATCAAAAATTATGGCTGGGGTATAGCCCAGTCAGTGGTGGAGCTCTTGCCAAGCATATGAGGCCCTGGATTCAACTACTAGCACTTCAATCAATCAATCAATCAAATGAAATTTCAAGACTGGAAACTAATGTCATTTATCTATCATAGGAAAACTGATAGTATATTCATACAATAGAATATTATACAACACTGCACTAAAGTTACACACAAAACTATGAATGATACCTAAAAATATAATGTTAAATGAAAAAGCCAAATTTTCAAAATATATTTTATACAACATAATTCATATAAAGGTCAAAATAAGCAAAACTAGAAAATTATATTCTGAAACACAAACATGGGTATAAGAAAAACAAGAAATGATTATCATAAAACACTTTCAGAGGATGGAATGTTTAGTACCATTCTATCTCTTAATCTAGTTCATGGGTACTTTGATTTGCTTTATAATTATTTGTTAAACTGTATTACATATTTTAAAAGTTGTCCATATTTGACTGATAATTTATTTTTAAATGTTTTCATAATAGGTTTACATAGCAATTTTTAATAAACTAGCAGGATGCTTTCATTATGTGAAGGGAAAATATTTGTATACAGGAAAAAATATCTCAGAAGGAAAATACAGCTGATTGGTGAAAATTTTATAATTTAAGTTTACTTATGAGATGACAACTTTTCTACAGAAAAATAATAAAAACATTTTCAAATTAGGTTTAAAGTTTAAAAAGTGCTTATAAAGTATCAAAGTCTTTTAAAAGTTCAACAATAAATTAATTGTTTTTTACCTGTGTCATTCCAGCAGTAAAGGCAAAGGGGCTACAAATACTCAAAATCCACTCCAGGGATGAAGGAAGTTGTCTGTAAAGTGCAGTGAACCCCACACACCCCCAAAAAAGTGTAAGGAGAAACACAATCAAGTTGGTGAGGGCAGCCTTCTGCAACAACACACTCATCAGGAAAGCTAAGGTTATCTGAAAGACAGTAGACTTTAGCTGTTAAATGTATTCACTTCATTAAGAATCACTGGTGGCACAATGAAATAAACATCTTTTTACTGTAAAGATAACTGTCAGTGAGAAAGTGATGAAATTGTTAAGGTATAATGATTTTGCCCTGCTCTCAATCCTTCTCTGAAAGAGGATCTTTATCTGCCTTCCTTGTATACTGGGTTTTTGTTGCCAAGGAAGGGGTGGAGGAAAATATGAGGATAGGGTAGAAATGCAGACTTGGAAAAACTGAATGAAGCTACATTAATGCACTAAGGAAAGGCATCTATAACCGGGGCAGAAAGCATTGGAGATCCTTGTTTAGAGAAAGAAGAGGAGAGCAGATTAGATATTTTGTATGGAGATCTTTAGGGAAAAACATATCAAAAAAATTTTCAACAATCATCTAGAAAAGTCTTAAGTAGTTTTAAATTCAAACTCATCTTTATTTTTGATGCATCGTTTGATTAATTTAGACCTTTGCACAAAAGAGAGATCCAATTTCACATGGGCTTACATCATTTTCTCACATCCACAGAGATTTTATCGAGCAAACACACACACACATACACACACCATGAAAGGAGTGATAGTACTTGGTACTAACCTACTGAGGCATTAATATTTGTTACATACAGCTAAGACCTAAATTGGAAAAAGTAGTAATTAATGTATGAGCTTACCAAAGATAAGCCATATAAGAAAAAAAGTGTAAATATGACCATGAAGCCAGTCATGACTATAATTTTGTTGCATGTTATGATAATTGTAATGAATATGGAAATAATGAAGATGAAGCTAGCATAAATTAAACCCCAGGAGAACCTAAATAAAGAAGAAATTATGTAAATTATTTTCACTTTATTAAGAAATATTTTAATGATGAAAAAGCATCTAACAAATAATATTACACTTGTATCTGCCACCTAGCTTAATAAACATGATAATTATAATGCAAGAAGCCCACTATACACCCCTTACCTGACCATAATAATTCACCTTCCTCCTACTAAGGTAACCACTTTTCTAAATACACTGTTTATAATCCCTATTTGGATTGCCTTTACCATCTAGAGATAATAGATACTGAACATAAGCAACCACCAATGGGAAAGGATGCTTCAACCAAGTAAATGACTACAAACATCAGCATGTCCCTGTAGGTACCTATTAGTTAGGCCTCAGCTCTGTGTGTGTATATTATATAAATAGTATGAACACTGTCTAAACTCTCATACTGTACGTATTCTTCTGCAATTTGCCTTTCTTGATCAACATTAAGAATATTATGCACTGCTGTATAATAAATATTTCATTGTATGAACATATCCTAGTATTCTGCCCGTGGACATTTGGGTTGTTTCTAATTTGTCTTCTCATTACAGTGTTGCTGTTATGGCTTGTGTCTAGATGTACCCCCAAAGCCGCAGGTAGTTGTAGGTGGGGCTCTTTCAAGGGGTGGCTGGATCTAGAGTGTGTGATGCTGGGATTGATTCATGGTGCAGTGCTGGGATTAAGAGCACTAGTATTAAGGGTGTGTTACTCATCCTAAGTAGCCTGGATAGGGTATAAGGGATAGAAAGAGCTGTGGTCCCTTGTTGTTTTGCCACCTTCTGTCTGCCATGAACTGTTTCTCCTCTGTGATTCCTGTCTGCCATGCCACCCTGCCTGGCAGCCAGCCAATTACGGACTGAAACCTCAAAAAACTGTGAGCTAAATAAACCTTTCCCCCTTAAACTTTGAGTGTTGGATATTTTGTCTCAGCAATGAGAGAAAAATAACTAAGACAGTTGCCAAAAACTTTCTCATATTTGGCTTTTTTTGAAGTAATGCACAAGAATATCTGTAAGGTGATATTGATGAATTAAAGACTGTATCTTCTGCTTTAGTTGATATTTCCAAATTGTCTTAGTGATAGAATGATACTTAACAGCTACTGGTCAACCAAGTAATTCTACAACCATCAGGGGCACATGATAATTTGATCATTCTTGAGGATCTCTGCGTGGATGCAGTAGTAGGATAAAATTGGAAATTTCATAATTCCTCTAAGCCCATTCCATTCTTCCTATTCTTCCTCATGATTTCCTAAACTGATATAAACTATGGCATGCCTTTGCATATTCACACTGCTTTCCTTTAGATATGTTCATGTTCACACTTTTAGAAACTACTTAAGAAGAATTAGTATTTAATCTTAGCTCTAATAAGACTGTAGGGCGCATTAGTCCAAATTTTTTTTTACAAATAAGAAAATTGAATGTAAATCCCTATTAGTTAATAGGGTTATTCAAAGTCAAAAAATAAATCAGCAACAAGGAACAGATGAAGCTAGAGGCCTTTGCTCTCTCTACAGTCTCTTGTCTGTTTAAAATTTCATAATTAAATATGAATTCAACAGCCAAAAAAATACAGCAAAAGTATTAACACCAGGACTTTGTATCAGTATGTCCCAGTAGAACGTTTATGCTGCATTTGCTGGTTAGTTGACTTATTTTTAATTTTCTTGTTATTACAAAATTTCAGCCTGTAGTAGAAATATCAGATTTGAAAAGCATAACACATTCTGCAGAATTCACTTTCTGAATACAGAAGGGAACTACTTTAGGTAGGAATTGAAAATACACAGTATAGGAGGATTACCAGGGAAAAAGATTAAACATTACCTAGTAAAAGGAACCAGTTGCAGGGTGGAGCTGAGAGATGTTAATAAACCTATAAAAACTTCTGGCTAAAAACAAAGTAATTCAGACATAGTATTTAAAAAATAAATACTGATTACATTTCACATTTATGACATTAGCAAGAAAAAGTAATGAGATGTATTTTCAATAGATACACAGCACTTTATGGAACTGTTTCAAAATTCTTTTTTTATAGTTATAACGATGTATACATAAATTCATTTTGCTAAGTTTTAGGGTACATGTATATAAGAATCATCCTGAGAATGAATCAGCTCAAAGGAACATTTTAAAAATTTTAATATGAGATTGACTGGAGACTCTCTGAGTGATTGCAAGCATTCTGTCCCACGGAACCCGTCCTGGACTGAAAGAAGCCCTTCTCCAATGATTCCCTCTGTGTTCCCATCTAACAGATTTCATGGGTGGCAATAAATTCATTCCTTTGTATTTCTCCATGTCCCAGTGCAAAAAAAAAAAAAAAAATCCTTCCTTTTAAATTTTAAAACATGACTTCTTCTTTTTCTATTTCACAATTCATACAAATTAAAATTCTCTCGGCAAAATATATTTTACAGAATAGGAAAGATTTCTTAGATCATAATATTATTTCGGGGAATATGTAGCTTGCAAAAGATTATTCAATAAATAATTATGTATCTATTTGAGATAGTTCCACATGCACAAATATCTTCTTGATGTGAGAAATACATGGAGAATTATCCCCCTCGATTCAATTTTTTTTTTTTTTTTTTGGTACCGGGGATTGAACTCAGGTCCTTGCGCTTGCGCAGCACTGGGAGAAACCATTGAGCTAAATCCCTGGCCCAATTCAATATTTTTTAAATACACTCTTTTGGTGTAAAATAAACAGATTATTTTCCTTTTTCCTAGGAAATACACATTCTGTCACTGATAATCTTATAAAATTCTCTGTCTTCTTGGGAGTTTAGAGCTCATATGATTTTCTTTTCTGTTTACTAATCTCACCTATTTATTATTTTGCTTTGTTTCTATGCAGTTATTTGTATTGATACAAACACAGAAAGATATATACATATACACATATTTCACAATCACTGTAAATCATTTGTGGGACAGGGAAGACATAAATATTAATACATGAAGCAAAGGTTCTCATTAACCCTTTCTACATGCTAGTCTATAGCTATTTTTAAACTTTCTTCAACCTGAGGAAGCTTGGACAAATCAGCTGATAACTGCAGGCAGATCAAGCAGAAGAGCTGCAGTCGGAACACCTTGGCTAAAGTCCCACCTCTGGTGCTCTGATTCTCTTTCACTTTCACTTTCCTTGTTTACAAATTGGATGGTAGTGTCTCTATCCCAGGCTTAGTTTAGGGTATTAATGGCACAGGAAAAGTGCCCAGTAAATTGTAACCACCATTTTTCATGGCAAATTTTAACAAAGAGTAAATCAACAATTCAGAACAAAGGAAAAACACCCAGTATATCAAATTTAAACCATGATGTTCAGAAAGAATAACATTTTTCCACGGCTTCATAGTTTCTGTTTATCAGTTTGCACCACTTGAGTTACTCACTCACCAGAATGCTGAATCTCGTAGACCCATCATTTTCATCAAATCTTTATACTTTTTTCTCTCTTTTGTAACATCAAGTGATACAAAATATATAAATGAGGAGAAGTAAATCAAGCAGAATAAAATAAAGATCTCATTTTGAAGAATATCTCTAGAAATAAAAGGTAATGTCTTCATATTTATAGCAGTGACTGACATCAGCTCCTCCATCACAGAGTGATTTGTTGTAATCTAAGAATTTAAACAAACATAAATCATTGAAATAATAGTCACTGGTGAAATTTGAGTAAGTCTTGAGGATTTAGTGATGTCAGTTTCTTAGTTTTAATATTGTACTATAGCCATGCAAGATTTTTAGCATCGGAGAGCACTGGGTAAAGGATATACCACCCTCCCTGTACACTGCTTTTGTAACTTCCTGTATTTCTGAACCACTTCTAAATTGAAAGTTTAAAAATAATCAGTGGCCCCCTCGTCTAAATACTTCTTTCGTTATATAAGCGTGAAAACTTGAATGTATGTCATTGCTGTGGTTTGAATGCGTCCCCTCTAAAATTTATGTTGAAATTTCATCCCCACTGTGTTGACATTAGAGGTGGGGCCTTTGGAAAGCAATTAGATAATGAGGAAAGAGATTAGTGTCCTGTCAAAGGGCTGGACAGAACTAGCTGAGAGCCTTTTAGCTCTTCCGTTCTTCTGCCCTATGAAGACATTTAGATGGTGATACCTGTCAGGAATGGACCATCACCTAGCACTAAACCTGTCAGTACCTTGATCTTATACTCCCCAGCCTCCAGAACTATGAAAAACAAATTCTTGCTCTTTATGAATTAACCAGTCTCAGATGTTTGGTTACAGCAGCACAAATGAAGTAAGACAGTCATCTTTCATCAAAACCTTGGTGCTGCTGGAGTTAGTTTACATTACACTATATTAAACCAATCCAAAGCTACATTACAAATTTTCAGATGAAGACTTACTTCTATTATAGCAGCATTAATGGCAGTTTGTAAAGTCACAAATCCTCTACTCCAATACGAGGACAATGCGCATAAAAAATCATCACCTGCCATCAAGCAATGAGCTGTAAGCACAAAGAAAAGCATTCCTGCCATTATGAGAGGAGGGCAGTTGGAGAATAAGAAACAAGAATCTAAGGGAAAACAACTCAGTGTCAGGAAATAAAAAGAAGATGAAAGTGAACACTCTGCTTCAGCAATACTAGATTCCATGCCTTGTCTCAGAATGCCAAACACATTCCAGCACATTCTTTGCTCCTGAATGCTCTCCTTATAAATGAATGTGGGGTTCACTCTTTCCCTTCATCTGGATCTCCACTCAAAAGTAACTATCACATTAGTCTTTAATGATCACAATAAATAAAATATCTAAAATCACTGCTTTACAGTTTATCTTTTAACCTTGATTTATCTTACTTTGTTGCATGTATAATAAGCTCTGTGTTTTGTTAACCTCGGTCCTCAGGACCAAGAACAGTACAGAGCATGTTAACACTCAGTGAATGAATGGGAAAGAAATGATTTTACTAGTCATATCAGTTCTGTTCCCTAAGAGATCTTCTAACCCATCAGCCTCTCTTCCTTTCAGCTGCGTCCCTTATCATCTGAGCCACCATCAACTCACTGGGAAGTTTTGCTACATTCTTCACAAAGCATCTGCAGTACCTTCTTTGGGCTAAATCAAGAGAGCTCACATATTTTGCCTTGATGAAAGTGCATCACTGGCTATCCAGTACCCTAGGTTTACAGGATCCAGCCCGAGTAGCTTTAGCATCATTTTCCCTTTACATTCCTTTCCATGTGTTTCTTCCATAGTTGCTTTTCTCACCTCGGGTTCTTCACATTTGTGTTTCTTCTATCTGAAACACAATGCCACTAGCTTCTCACATCTGACATCCTCCTGGTCTAAGTCTTCACAAGAGTGTTTCTTTGGACTTTCCATTAATTATTTAATGTCTGTCTTTCCTACTCCACTGGACTCTCACCTGGTGTTGGGAACTCAGTCTTGATCACCCCTGCATCCTTTGAAACACACACCTGAGACCTCAGTAGACATATGTTGTTATTCAAGAATCTTGGGTGGTAAACCTCTAGTGGGAATATACTTTTAGGTCTGGAATAAGTTCAACAATAAAATGTCATTCTGTTTTCTCAGATGCCATTGAAAGAATCTCTGTTCCCTATCACTACCTATTCCTTTAGTTAAAAACATTAAATTTCATGCCATGAGATTTTATATGAAAACTCACTTGATAAATCTTCCCTCAAAAATGGAATTGCATGTCCTTGAAAAAATTTTAACTTGTAAGAGAAAGTATCACTAAAGATGATTCCCACAGCACGTGGTAAGTTCTTTAACAGTATTTCATCCATATAGCTTGTATTTGGCACCCCAATGATTCTTTCTTCTGTGAATTACAAGGTAAAAATAGACAGAAAATTGTCATAAAGTTTCATCAAAACAAAATATTCAACTGTTATTAGATATTTTCATTAGACTTAAATTAAAATCACTTTCCATTTAAATCAAATAAACTAACAAGGTGGGAAATTTTATTTTAATGTTCTAGATTCCAGAATCAGGATACATACATTAGAATTGTGTTTTCTTTTAATAATAGTAAGTGTCAGGACAAGTGTTAGGTACACAAAAAACATTATGCTAGGATAAGTAGTTCATAAGAGAATGAAAATATAAAAAATAGAGGAAATTGTTTTAGTTACAATACAGCTGAGACGTCTAGATTTCATATTTACTGAAATATAGACAATTTACATGGCCTTTGTCTTATATAGGAAACAAGATAAAGTGACTATTTCTAACAGCCAGAAATCTCATTTGTTAGAAATTCAATATTAAACAATAAGTAGCCAGATTACACTCCACTCACCAAAGAATGAAATATTAATTCTAGTTTCCTGACCTAATTTAGAATGAAGACTTTTAAAAATGTTTACAAATGATGCTGCATGCAGAAAAGAATAATTTTCAGTGATCCATTTTACTCTCCACAATTATGGCCCAATAACCATGACCAATCTTTTATTTAGATTCTTTTCTTGAGCTATAAATCATAATTGTTGCATTTCCATATTAAAGACATACCGACCCACCAGTGGATATATTCCTTCTGGTCACTATTCTGTAAATATTTATACCCAGCAGAAATGTGGACCTTCCTAAACTGAATCTCCATCAAGCTGAAAGGATTCAGAAGGATAACTGCTGTGACCTAAACAACTTGTGGGCTATCTTGATAATTATTTAGCATCACTGTGACTTCAAATTAATAAATCTTATTTTAAAAACTAGTATAAGTAATTCTTTCTTGTCTTTAGTACACCTACCTTTCATAAAGGGAACAAATTTTGTTTTATTCATTATCTGCTGGGTTATGTTAGAGATTGGTGTGTATACAATCATTACCGAAGAGATATTAAATTTATCTACTCTCCCAAGATCTTGAGGAGGCATTTCAGGAAACTGGTTATTTTCTCCCAAATATGAAAACAGGCCTATATACAGTCCTAGAAGTATTGGAAGGCCCCATTCCTATAAAACATTGTAAAAAAGAGAGAAAAAAACAAATTTAGATAATTTCCCCTTAAAGTCAGTCAATATTAATGAACTGTTGAGGACAAATTCCAATTTGACCATGTACTCTTCAAACTAAGGAGAATCCAATGAAAGATAATACTGATTCACGAGGTGCATCTTTTTTGGAAGGGTGCTACCAGTCAATTTTTTCATTAAAACATGGAGCACTTCAGAAGTCCATTTTCCCCCCAAAATAAGACCTGCTGGGGTAGATCTTATTTTCAGGGAAGGAGGTTATGTAAAAACTAACAGGATGGGAGCCAGGGATTTAGCTTAGTGGTTCTGCCTCCTGCCTCCAAGCGCAAAGTCCTGAGTTAGATCCCCGGTGCCAAAAACAAAACAAAACAAAACCTAACAGAATGTCTAATAGGATAATAATCTCCATATTTCTGGGCAGCAAATTCTAGAGTTTATAAGGCACAGAGTTTCCCAGATAGCATTCAGAGTAGCATATAGAAATTTTTTTGTCAATTGTCATATCATTGTGTTAGAAACTGCACATGCCTATAATCCCAGCTACTGGGGAGGCTGAGAGAGGAAGAACACAAGTTGAAGGCCCACCTGGGCAACTTAGTGAAACCCTGTCTTGAGATTCTATTTAAAAAATTTTTTTAAAAGAAATTGAAGATGTAGCTCAGTGCTACCAGTGCCCTGAGTGGTAGAGACTATCTGCAGATTTCCAATATCGACAATCTCTTCCTTCTTGACACAATGCTAGAGTGTGTCCCCAGCCTCCCAAAATGAAGTGGGACTAAATGATTGAGTTCTAGCCAATGGGATGTTGACAGAAGTCATATGTGACCCTTTCAGGACTGGCTAATGAACCTTAGCATAATCTTCTATACTATTTCTGTCTCAATTCATCTTTTTCCTGATCTACTGATTTGATTCAGAGGATTCCATGGACATGTCCAGGATCTAGGGAGATAGCAGAGTTCCTAGATGAAGAAGTTTTGGTCCCTGAATGACTAGAGAAGATGCCTCCACTCATCCAACCCACTTCTCTATTACCAAACTTTAGTCTATGGATTTCATTCTGTGAAGCCACGGAGTTCTGGGCTAGTTATCTGTCACTAGCCCACCATTTGCTTAATGCAAACCAACAGTTGGGTTGGTTTGTCATAATTCCTGGGAGTAATCTTTATACAGAAAATTAATAGCCTTTAATATAAGAACACAAAATTCAAAGTTCTCAATTTATATTAGGCAAAATTTTTACTATTTCTTGGTTGTAACTGTATAATATGTGGTAGCTTTAACAGTTTGCCATAATTTACCATACAATTAAATTTTAATTTAATCTCTTTAAATATGCATAAAATTTGAATTCTTTATAATTTTTTATTATTGTTCAGGGACTATTTTAAGTCTCTCAATTAAACAAATGCAACTAGAGAAAAACCTCAAAATCAGTAAATACAATCTGGTAATTAAAATATAACATTTGAAATCACTAGGCAATAAAATAAGAGTTCTAGGTGTAGACAGAGGCAAACCTTCAGTCATACCAATAAGCTCTCTCTTTTCATTCTCCATTTCTTAAGAAAATTCTTGCACAGAAGTGCTTGAGTTTGGTGATATACATTTATTTGTTTTATGCTCATTTCACCTGTCCATTAAATGAACAAAGAGAAAGTAAAGCAGAAAAATAAGTATTAGAAAGAAATCTTGATTTTACTTTTCATTATTACTTGTTAAAACAGTTTAAAATACTATTGCAATAATCCATGACTAAAGTTTCACCTCAAATATTCATATATTCACTTTAAGCTATCTGGTAAAGTGAGTTTTGGTGGGGAATTAGAATAATTACTATCACACTTGTATAATAACAGAGTAGTACAATGGAAGAACTACCATTAGAGTTCATAATCTGGAAGATAATCTCACATGTTTTTACCTCTTATCAGAATTCAACAATGTGGAGAGAATAATTAAATTATATCTTATCCTATTAGTAGTCATTTCTTGTTTCTTGTATTTTAATAGGAATCTCAGAGCTAATCAAGTTAACATCAAAATTCTATTTCATTTATCTGAATGTCAAATTATGCTCATCAGATATAACCCCAAGAAAATGTTTTTATAGTATTTACCTTCAGAGTGAAGTAAACAACTTTTAAGAAATGAATTAGAATGTGGAATAACAATCCAGGCTCAAATTACTTGAAACTTGATTCTGAGCCACAGGAAGCTAAAACAGTTTCTCTCAGTTTTCCTGAATTCAGAAGTCCCTGAATAACTCAAGAAACAAACTACAAAACAGTTTTTTTAAAGAACAAGAAGAAAATTACAGGAGAAAATATTTTATGCCTAAATGGTTTCAAATAAACAGAAACCATTGTTCAGTTTTTATAATATGTCAAGTTAATTATTTTCACAAATTTGCAAATTGAAATATTCAGAAAATTCCCCCTCAACTAATACAGAAACAAAGTTTACTAGTTTTCTTTTACTGTATATCTAAACAATAAATATTGGATAGGAAAAAATACAAAAATTTAGCCACTAAGTAAACAACATAAAACATATAAGTATTTGGAAACTTCTGAAAAATAAGATTGATTTTAGTATCCATATATTTGACATAATACAAAAAAATCAAAGCTTTACTTACTGTCAGGAAAGTAGAATAAATACTCAGGAAAAAGTCAAACCACAGTTCTTTTTGTCTAGTGTAACAATTTAAACTTTTTGCTGCTTCTTCATTTAGTCCTTAACTTGGTGGCTACTCCTAACAGTTCTTACTCAGATTGGTTTCTGAAAAGCGGTGGTTTTTGAAAAAGTCAAGCAAAGCTGCACATGATAGACTTGTTTTGTTTTCTGTGTTCTTTTTTCATTAAGCCAGTCATTCTGCAGGGAAATAACTGTTCTGTGATTGGTTGGAATAACACAAACCCTATGTTTGTTCATTTGGCCTTTCAACTCCAGGAAGAGGGGAAATGGTAGATAAGGAAAATGGTACTAGTCAATTGGACATCATGAGACCAAGATGGAGGAAAGAGCAAAAAAAGAGAAAAAAAAACAAACAAACCAAAAAAGCAGTTAAATTTGTGTGAGAAATCTCTTTTTTCCCATTAATGTTTAACACATCTGTGAATTTGCCAAATTTAGCCTAAGCAGGCAGAACATAGTGGAGCAGATTTTTTTCCTCTTTTTTCCCTAATAGAGCTAAGCAATCCATAGTCTGTCTTGGAAGAACACCCAGGGTGGACAAATGAATAATTATGAACAAATTCCTTTCCCCTGCTGTATTCATAGTAAATGTAGGATTTTATAATACACATGAACAAGATAAGAGTAAATGCATTGCTAATGACTAAAAAAAAATCATTGAGGTAAACTTTTGTGCATAAGTACCGGAGAGAAAAACTAAAAAAGTATTCAATTCTCATTTCAAAGTCTTTCTGAAAAGAACTGCAAACTTTTCTTGACCAAAGTCCATGAATTGGGAAATCTCAAATATTTGACATGGCTCCCAGTCCACAGATGTTAATAATCATAAAGCTGAGAGATGTTCTGGAGTAAAGTTGGATAATTAAAAGAAGAAAGAGTTAGGGCTGGGGATTTAGTTCAGTGGTTCCACTGCCTGCCTCACAAGCGCAAGGTCCTGAGTTTGATCCCTGGTACCAAAAAAAAAAAAAAAAGAGGTAAAGCTATATATAGAGAGAGTTAAAGCCTATATATAGAGAAAGTTTTATATATATATATATATATATATGTACAGAGTTAAAGCCTATATATGTATTTCTTTATATATATGTTTATATATATATATATTTCTTTAGCAATTAGTCCTACTTTTAAAATAGTCAAAAGTGAAATCTTGCATGTCTTTTACATTTAAATTGGCAGAAACACACTGCAAGAGAAACCACCAACACAGCTAACAGACAACCTACAATGTGGGAAAAAATTTTTAGCAGCTGTAACTCAGACAAAGGGCTACTATCTAGAATATATAAAGAACTGAAAAAAATCAGACCCCCCCCCCAAATTCAAAGACCCAATTCAAAAATGGTCATCTGAAATAAACAGACATTTCTCAGACAAAGACTTAAAAGCAGCAAATAAACATATGAAAAAATGTTCAACATCACTGGTCATTTGAGAAATGCAGATGAAAACAACACTGAGATTTCACCTTACCCCAGAAAGAGTGGCTGCTATCAAGAAATCAACCAATAACAAATGCTGGTGGGGGTGTGGAGAGAAAGGAACCCTTCTCCATTGTTGGTGGGAGTGCAGACTGGTGCAACCACTATGGAAATGAGTGTGGAGATACCTCAAAGAACTAGGACTGGAGGTCCCATTTGACCCAGCTATTCCCCTGCTGAGTATTTTCCCAAAAGAATTAAAATAATCATACCACAGAGATATATGTGCACTCATGTTTATTGCGGCATAGTTTGTAATAGCTAAAGCTTGGAAACAGCCCAAGTGCCCATCAAATGGAAACTGGATAAAGAGGATGTGGTCTTTTTATAAAATGGAGTACTACTCAGCCATAAAGAACGAGAAACTAGAGTCATTTATAGCTAAATGGATGCATGTTGAGCCATACTCTTAAGTGAAATAAATAAGACACACATATGTAAATACCAAATAGTTTCTCTGGTGTGAGAAACTGAGAGTGTAAATAGGACTAAAAGGATTAATAACTAATAATTGATACTTTGAAATAGGAAAAGGTCCAAAGGGGTAGGGGTGGTGGGAGGAGATGGGGAAAGGAAAGAATGGAAAGGAAAAATTATGAGAAAAGAAAAAAAAAATGGAAACGAAATATGTAAATAGGGAAGGGTGGAGGGGTGAAGGGTGCACAGGTAATGGGGAAAAAATAAGAACCAAGATACATCATGTACAGGTACAAGCACCCAAAGATAAATGTAAATGTATTGTCTACCTAAAATGTACCAATAAAAGAATTTAAGTAAAATAAATAAATAAATAGGCAGAAACAAAGGTAATGGAGGTGTTCTGAAGATCTCAGATCTGTGGGAAGGCTACAAACTTAAAATTTTGTATCAATAACAAAATTTTTGTTGTTATACATTTTAATGGGTGTTATTCTTCATTTTAAGAGTCAAAAATCAATAATTTCTTAGATCATATATATTTTACATTACTTACTCTTTCTTAGATGCTTAGTTTTTAGTTTTCCTCTCCTTGACTTCTTAATAAATTCTAGTATATTTTCACTCTGGGGACACAATTTTCTTCATTTAAATGTGAAGATTTCCCTACAAACAGTGACCTAATATAATGAGAAAGGTCCAACCTAGAAGGACACCAGAAGCATGAGTAAAATATATTCTAGATATGTAACTAAACTTAATAAATGAGGAAGAAAACATAATGAAAAGAAACTCATAAATAATGAAAGAAACAAAGAAAGGAAGGCAACTTCCCAAGTCATAAAATTAAAAAGAGGACTTAAAATTTTCCTGGAACTGTGAGTGGCATCTCAGGCAATTGAGAAATCCCACTGAGACTCAGGTCTTGGGTTTCTTAAGGCCCTTGTGAGCTGGACTTGATCCTTATCAAGGTGGGATGCAGGAATTCATATCTTTGCTTGAATTTAGAAGCTTTAGAGAACTGTTTAGTATTAAAAGTAGGCTAGAAAATTTCACCTACTATCTGTAGGAAGTAGTGGAGATTGGAGGACAACCTCTGTGGCACATAGAAAAAGAAAACCCTGAGCATTCATACCCTTTGTCAGATAAAGGAGACAGAAGAGGGATCTCCTGGCTTAGTAACAGAAACAATACCATAGCAGTTGCTGTATGCACTCTAGAGCCAAATTTGGCTCAAATTCTAGTTCTCTTATCACATTTCCAAAGAAGAGATAGTTAGAGTGCAGGCCAGCAGCATAACATAGCATCTCCAGGATTTAGAATCTAGAATCTTCACCAAACAACAACTTGGTGAAGAGAAGAGAAAGAAGAGCTCCAGAAATCAAGAAAAAGCTGACAGGAAAACCAGAATTCACAGAGAAACTGAAGACAAGGGAGAGAAAATAACAAAGCACTCCGGAATGTGAATCCTAGCTCCCAGGGAGGAAGACTTGTCTCCATAAACATAAGGTAAACCCATGGGAAACAAAGTAAGGAGCTTGCAGTTCTAGCCCTTCCAAAAATCCCACAGTTATTGTAAACTGCACATTCAGTGTAGGATTTTACTCTGGAAGTGACTTCTTCCACATGGCAGGCTTGAGTTGGAGATGAAATCCATTGCAGCACCCACTATAATTGGAAGCAATTTGATCAGGAGCCATTTTGGGAAAGAATTAATTAAGACCAAGCTACTCTGGGAACCAGAAGTTACAGAACAAGTATACACTTTAGGGTTTCTGCAGTCACCTTACCACAGTGACTGAATGGGAGATGGCCAAAGTAGACAGAAATGGAGAGAGGGTGGGCTAGTCATAGACCATCTGAAAATTTTAAGGAGTGTTAAACTCAGAGCAGTAGGACATGGTGGTCTCACACACTGTGGTGAGAAGTCAGGCCAGTTATGTGTGATTTTCTGAGGGGTGTGGGTATGAAAGTACTTGCATAAAGTCCAGTGTTCTGCTTGATGCTTCCCCGACCCCACCGCCTACTTCTTGCTTTCCCTATCTGCCAATGTGATCAAGGAAACCCCTTAGACATCATGGCTAGCATATTCCAGAGTGTATGGACAGAGAGGCCTCTGGAACAAGGTAGGCACACACAGGCCATAATACTAAGCAGAGATAGCAGAGACTTGTAGTGAAGGGGGTAGGGGGACAAACACTAAGAGCTGCTGGAGTGAATAAAACTATAGGACAGAAACCATACTACTGATTAAAACTGCCCAACAGGAAAGGTGTGGCAAGACTCAGTGACACAGAAAGCAAAAATTGAGATGAAAACCAAGTAGGTCTTAGTTGGGACTTGGAATTCCCCCTACCTATACCTGGTGGTTTCCAATACTATAGATCTTCAAAAGAAACCATTTACGCCAACACATGGAAGACTTTTTGGTCTCATTTCTTTTTTTCTTCATTTTTCAGACTTTATTTCTTTTCTCTTTTCCCTTTTTACTTTTTTTTGTCTTTTTTCCTCATTTTAATTTTCTTTTCCTTACTTGTTTTCTTCTAATACTTTAAACTAATTCTATTAACTTTCTTTTAACTTTAATTTGATTCTTTATCTCTTTTCTGTCCTGCTTCTCATCTTCCTTTTCTTTAGGTTTCAAATTTTACTTCTTTTATTTTTCCCTTTTCCCACTCTTCCATTTTTATTATTGCAATTAAACTTCATTAGCTCTTTAGATATTTGGTTAAATAAATGTTATTTTTGCTGATATAATTTCTGTTATTAATGGTAATTTAGTTGTTGCATTTAGCCGATATTTACTGTATGTCAATATTTGATTGGTTTTTGTGTCTATATTATTATCATAGCACTTTTCTATTGATAAAGATGGTTAAATTATAGTTTTTTAAATTAATTTCATTGGTACATTTTAGGTATACAATATAATGACATTCATCATTAGAGATTTGGACCTTTACATAACATATCTTGATTCATATTTTCCCCATTCCCCTGACCTCCCTGCAACCTCTCCAATTCTCTCCACTGACAAAGTCTTTGTTTCCATTATTTTTATATTCTCAGGTTAATTCCATTTTCTTCTTTCCTTTTCCCTACCCTTCCCACTTCCCCTTGGCAACTTTTCTTCCTATTTCACATTATATATTATACGTTTTAGTTCTTATTTACACTTTCAGTTTCTCATACCAGAGAAACTATTTGGTATTTATATATGTGTGTCCTATTTATTTCACTTAAGAGTATCACCTCAATGTGCATCCATTTAGCTATAAATGTCTCTAATTTCTCATTCTTTATGGCTGAATAGTACTCCATTTTATTTTAAAAAGCCCCACATTTTCTTTATTCAGTCTCCAGTTGATGGGCAACTAACTGGACTATTTCCAAGTTTTAGCTATTACAAACTGTGCTGCTCTGAACGTGGGTGCACACGTATTGCTGTAGAATGATTCTTTTAATTCTTTGGGGAAGATAATGAGCAGGACAACACCTGGATCACATGGGACCTCTAATCCTAGTTCTTTGAGGTATCTCCACACTGATTCCCACAGTGGTTGCACCAGTCCACATACCTATCAACAGTGGAGAAGGGTTATTTTTTACTCACCACCCGGCCAGCATTTGTTATTGGTTGATTTCATGATAGCAGCCATTCTTTCTGGGGTGAGGTGGAATCTCAGCATTGTTTTCATTTGCATCTCTTGAATGACCAGTGATGTTGAACATTTTTTCATATGTTTATTTGCTATTTCTACTTCTTTGAGAAATATCTGTTTCAGATGCCCATTTTTGGATTGGGTCTTTAAATTTGGGAGGTCTGATTTTTTTAAGTTCTTTTTACATTCTGGATAGTAGACTTTGCCTGAGGAAGAGCAAGTGAAAATTATTTTCCACATTGTGGGTTGTCTCTTCACACTGTTGGTGGTTTCTCTTGCTGTGCAGAAGCATTGCAATAAGAAGAGATTCCACTTGTTGATTGTTTGTGCTAGTTCATGGGCAACTGAGGTTTTATTCATAAAATCTTTTCCTACCCCAATGTCTTCAAGAGTTCTACCTAACTTCTGTTCCAGCAAGTTCAGTGTTTCTGTTTTAATATTCAGATGTTTCATCCATTTTGATTTTATTTTACTGCATGATGAAAGATATAGGTCTAGTTTTAATCTTTGACAAGCTGAAATCCAAATTTTCCAGCACCATTTATTAAAGAAGCTATCTTTCCTCCAGTGAGGGTGTTTGGCTCCTTTGTCAAAGATGAGGTGGCTGAGTGTGTCTGGAGTTGTTTCTTCTTCTTCTAATCTGTTCCACTGGTCCTCAAGTCTGTTTCTTTGCCAGTACCATACTGTTTTATCACAGTATCTTTGTACTATAGTTTCAAGTTGGGGGTTGTGATACCCCTGCCATGTCTCTGTTGCCTAGAATTGCTTTTGCTATTCTGGATCTCTTCTTGTTCCAAATGAATTTTTGGATTGTTTTCTCAAGGTCCATGAAATATGCTGCTGGAATTTCAAATGGTATTGCACTGAATACATATATATATATATAGCAGTTTTGGAAGTATAGCCATTTTCACTGTCTTGGTTCTTCCTACCCAGGAGCATGGGATGTCTTTCCATTTTCTGATATCATCTTCAATCTCTTTTTTCAGAATGCTATAGGTTTCAGAGAAGAGGTCTTTGATTTCTTTCATTAGGTTGATTCATAGGCATTTCATTTTTTTGTATGCTGTTGTGTAGGGAGTTGTTTCTCCAGTTCCTTTTTCTGTGAGTCTGTTGTTCGTGTGCAGGAAAGCTATTGATTTTTGTGAGCTGACCTTGTTTCCCGCTAATTTACTGAATTTGGTTATTAAGTCTAGAAGACTTTTGGTAGAGTTCTTGGGGTCTTCTATATAGAGTATCATGTCATCTGCAAATAATGACAATTTAACTTCTTCATTTTCCATCTTTATTCTTTTTATTTCTTTTTCTTGTCTAATTGCTGTGGCTAATGTTTCCAAAAGTATATTGAACAAGGGTAGTGATAGTCGACATCCTTATCTTGTTCTCGATTTTAGTGTAAAGGATTTGTTTTTGATCATTTAGAATGATATTGACTGTTGGTTTTTTATAGATGGCTTTTATCAGATTGAGGTAGAGGCTGTCTATTCCAATTTTTGTAGGGTTTTTATCATGAATGCATGTTGGATTTTATCGAATGCTTTTTCTGCATCTATTGAAATGATCATATTGGGTTTGTCCTTGGCTCTATTAATATACTGTATTACATTTATTGATTTGTGTATGTTGAACCATCCCTGCATCCCTGGGATGAATCCCACTGGGTCAGGGTGTATGATCTTCTTGTTGATCTTCTGCACTCTATTTGCCAGTATTTTATTAAGGACTTTTCCATCTATGTTCTTTAGTGAGATTGGCCTATAGTTCTCTTTTTCAGTTGGGTCTTTCTCTGCTTTGGGGATCAAGGTGATTCTTGCTTCCAGGAATGAATTTGGGAGTATTGCTTCCCTTTCAATTTCACTGAAGAGTTTAAAAAGTAGTGGTGAAAGGAAAGAAGGGGAAAGAAAAAATATGAGAAAAGGAAAAACATGGAAACAAAGTCCTTGTGAATAAGGAAGGGTGGAGGGGTGAGGGGAGGGCAGAGGAATGGGGAAAAATAAGAACCAAGATACATCATATAAAGGTACGATGTCCCAATGTTGAATGTAACTGTATTGTATACCTAAAACGTACCAATAAACTAAATGAAAAAAAAAAGTAGTGGCAATAGTTCTTCTCTAAATGTCTTACAGAATTCAGCAGTGAAGCCACCTGGGCACGAGCTTTTCTTAGTTGGTAAGTTTTTAATTACATTTTCAATTTCATTGATTGATATTGGGTTGTTTAGAATTTTTAGGTCTTCTTTGTTCAACTTTGGTAATGCACACATGTCTAGGAATCTGTCCATTTCTTCTGTGTTTTCCATCGTACTGGCGTATAGGTTGTGGAAGTAGGTATTGATGACCCTCTGGATTTCTGCCTCGGTCTGTTGTAATTTCACCCTTTTCATTCCTAATTGCATGGATTTGGGTCTTTTTTTCCTTTTTTTGATAAGGTTGGCTAAGGGTTTGTCAATTTTATTTATTCTTTCAAAGAACCAACTCTTTGCTTCATTGATTTTTTTGTATCATTCTCTTAGTCTCCACTGCATTGATTTCTTTGCTGATCCTTATAATTTCCTCCCTTGTATGAACTTTGGTTTTATCCTGCTTTTCTTTTTCTACAAGCCTGAGGTTCACATCAGGTTGCTTATTTGAGCTCGCTCTGTTTTCCTGAGTATTCACTGGTGTGAATTTCCTTTGTAAGACCGCTTTCATTGTGTTCCATAGATTCTGATATGTTGTATCGATATTATCATTTAATTGTAAAAACTGTCTGATTTCTTCTTTAATTTCCTCTGTGACTCATTGGTTATTCAGAAGTGTTATTCAATTTGCATATGTTTATGAAATTCTTGAGGTTTCTTTTGCTATTGATCTCCAATTTCATTCCACTATGGTTTGATAATATACAGGGGATAACTTCAATTCTTTTGCACTTACTTAAACATGTTCTATGAGCAAGTGTGTGGTCTATTTTGGAGAATGACCCATGTGCAGCCAAAAAGAATGTGTATTCTGATTTTTGTGGGTGTAACACTCTGTAAACATCTGTTAAGTTCATTTGTTCAAGAGTTTGATTGAGTTCTAGTAGTTCGTTGCTTATTTTTTGTCTAGTTGATCTATTTGTGACAGTGGGGTATTGAGGTCCCCCACTACTATTGTATTAGTGCTTATTTGACTTTTCATGTCCATTAGTACTTGTTTTGTATGGTTGGGCACACTAGTGTTTGCTGAATATATATTTATGATTGTCATCTCTTCCTCTTGGATTGTTCCCTTTACAAGGATGTAGTGTCCTTCTTTGTCTCTTTTAATCAGTGTTGGTTTGAAATCCCCTTGATTTGCAAAGAGGATAGCTCCTCCTGCTTTTTGTTGGGTTCCTATCACATGGAGTATTGTTTTCCACCCTTTAATTTTCAGTCTATGAGTTTCTTTTTGAATTAAGTGTGTTTCTTATATGCAGCATATTGTTGGATCTTGCTTCCTACTCATTCTGCCAGTTTATTTCTTTTGATTGGTAAGTTGAGACCTTAACATTGATGGTTATAACTGATATGTATTGACTTATCCTTGTCATGACTTTTTTGTTGTTGGGTTCTCCCTCTTTGCACTTAATTTCATGTCATGCCTGATAGATTCATTTTGCTGGTCTTCCTGGGGTTGTGATCCTCATTGTCTTTTCCTAGGATATTGTTTAAAATATTTTGGAGTGCTATTTTGGTATTCATGAAGTTCCTCAGGTGTTCTTTGTCATGAAAATATCTTATTTCTCCATCAATTTTGAAAGATAGTTTCATAGGGTACCTCAATCTGGGTTTGAGGTTTTTTTCCTTTAGGGCTTGAAATATTTCACTCCAGGCTCTTCTTTCTTTGAGGACTGGGTTTGTGTCGAGAAGTTTACTGTGATTCTGATGGACTTTCCTTTGTATGTGATTTGTTTCTTTTCTCTAACTGCTTGTAGAATTTTGTTTTTCTGTTGGGTTTCTGGAATCTTAACTATTATATGCCTAGGTATAGATTTTTTTGATCATGGCTTGTTGGACTCCTATATGTCTCACTTATATGTATATCAAGTTCTTTTCCCCTGCTTGGGAAGTTTTCTGCTATTACTTCTGTAAATAGTCTTTTTTTTTTTTTTTTTTTGGTACCAGGAATTGAACTTGGGTCCTTGTGCTTGCGCAGCAGGCGGTGAAACCACTGAGCTAAATCCTAGGCCCTGTAAACAGTCTTTTTATGTCATTTGTACTGTCTCCTGTTTCTTCACTGACTCAGATCAGCCTTATGTTATACTTCTTCACATCATCTAGCAGCTGCTTGATTGATTTCTCGTGGTCCCTTACTATTTTTTTATCTGTGTCTGCTCACATCTTGCACTATGGGCATAATCTCTGTTGTTATCTGAGAAATTATTTCTGATTTCATTTTTTCCCAATCCTCTTTCATTGTCAGTTCAGGGAGTCCAGGTGGTTGAGTATCATATTGTTCCACCACATTTCCCTTTGGGGTTGCCTTAGGTAACCTGGAAGTCTGGTTCTGAGACTTATTTATGTGTCTTCTCATTTCAATAGATGCGGCCTGCTGTGCCTTTGTTGAGGCAACTTTTTGCTCACCCAGTGGTCTTCAGTTCTCAGCAAGCCACCAAGCGGCCTTTTCTCTGCTGTTCACCATTACACTAATTTCTGGTTTCAGAGTTCACTGCACCAATTCCTGCCTTCTGGATCCCTGCCTTGCCCTGTTTTCTGGCTGGGGCCTGTGCACACTTGGGATGCTATCTACGTGTGCCTCTGGCTAGGGCCTGCCCTCCTATGTAGCTGTTGTCTGGGAGGACCTTTGGCTGGGGGCTGTGCACCTCAGTTGCTGGTATCTGGGCGGGCTTCTGGCTAGGGTCTCTGTGCACTTAACAATGGTATTGGGGCTGGCCTCTGGCTGTTGTTGCTTGTGTGCCTCTGCAGCTCTTTTCCACTAAATTATAGTTTTTATTGGTATGTCAACATCTGGTTTATCTCTGACTCTACTTTTATTCCTGATCTGCTATTGCCAGTGATGGCATAAATGTTACTGTTAATTAATTTTTACTGTATGCTTGTATTTGGTCTGTCATTGTTTCATTGATATTGCTGTGGTTCATTTTCCCCTTTCTATGTGGTGCTGGGGATCAAGCCCCCAGAAGAAAGTTGGACACTAAGAAGGTCCTCAAATATTATGCAGAATTGGTTGAAGAGGGGCATGAACACCAAAACATAACTAAACACTGGGAGACAGATTCTAACTAAAGAAGCTACACAGTAGATACAGAATGTTTCTACCCTAATGATCTCCAACCTTCAGCACAAAAATGACATACAAAAAAGCAAGACAGGTCATTGGTAAGTGCATGCAGATCCCAGCAAGCAGTGGTGTGGACCAGAGCGGCGTGGCTGGAGGCAGGTCCAGCTAGGCTCCCACCCCAGTCCCAGGGGCTTGGGCACACAAGCCCAAGGCAAAAGGCCACCAAGAAAAGAGCTGAACAGGTGCACAAGCAACAGCCAGAGGCCCACCCCAATACCATTGATAAGGGCATACAGATCTCAGTGAGCAGCAGTATGGACCAGAGGTAATGCTTGCTTCCAGGAATGAATTTGAGGGTAATGCTTCCCTTTCAATTTCATTAAAGAGTTTGAGAAGTAGTAACATTAGCTCTTCTCTAAATTTCTTGTAGAATTCACCAGTGACGCCATCAGGACCTAGGCTTTTCTTTGTTGGTAAGTTTTTAATTATATTTTCAATTTCATCAATTAATATTGGGTTGTTTAGAAATTTTATATCTTTTGGTTCAACTTTGGTAATTCATGTGTGTCTAGGAATCTGTTCATTTCTTCTGTGTTCTCCATCATATTGGAGTAGAGGTTCTCAAAGTAGGTATTGATATTCCTGTGGATTTCTGCTGGCTCTGTTGTAATTTCACCCTTTTCATTCATAATTGCATGCATTTGAGATTTTTCTTTCCTTTTTTTAATATATGGCTGGCTAAGGGGGTGTTGATTTTATTTATTCTTTTGAAGAAACAACTCTTTGATTTGGTGATTTTTTTGTGTGTCATTCTCTTAGTGTCCACTGCATTGATTTTTGCTCTGATCTTTATAATTTCCTCCCTTGTATAAGCTTTGGATTTCTCTTGCTCTTCTTTTTCTAGAAGCTTGGAATTCAGCATTACGTTGTTTATTTGAGCTTGCTCTGTTTTCTTAATATGGGCATTCACTGCTATGAATTTCCCTCATAAGATTGCTTTCATTATGTCCCATAAATTCTGGTATGTTGTGTTTGCATTATCATTTAATTGTAGAAACTGTCTAATTTCTTCTTTAATTTCCTCTGTGATCCATTGAATGTTCAAGAGGGTGTTATTCAATTGCCATGTGATTATGAAGTGCTTGTGGTTTCTTTTACTGTTCATCTCTAATTTCATGGTGCTATGGTCTGACAATATACAGGGGATAACTTGAATTCCTTTGTAGCATGTGGTCCATTTTGAAAAAAGACCCATATGCAGCTGAGAAGAATGTGTATTCTGATTTTGTGGGGTGGAACACTCTGTAGACATCTATTAAGTCCATTTGTTTAAAAGTTTGGTTCAGTTCTAGTATTTAATTGTTGATTTTTTGTCTAGTTGATCTATTTGTGACAGTAGGGTATTAAGGTCCCCCACTACTATTGTATTAGTGGTTATTTGATTTTTCACATCCGTTAATATGTGTTTTATATTAAAATAGAAACGCTCAACCAGTTGGAACAGACGTTAGGTAGAACTCTTGAAGACATTGGTGTAGGAAAAGATCTTATGAACAAAACTTCAGTTGCCCGAGAACTAGAACAAACAATCAACAAGAGGGATCTCCTCTTATTAAAAAGCTTCTGCACAGCAGGAGAAACCACCAGCAGTGTGAAGAGACAACCTACAATGTGGGAAAAAATCTTCACCTGCTCTTCCTCAGACAAAGGTCTACTATCTTGAATCTATAAAGAACTTAAAAAGATCAAACCTCCCAAATTTAAAGACCCAATCCAAAAATGGGCATCTGAAATGAACAGACATTTTTCAGACAAGGAAGTAGAAATAGCAAATAAATACATGAAAAAATGTTCAACATCACTGGTTATTCAAGAGATGCAAATGAAAACAATGCTGAGATTCCACCTCACACCAGAAAGAATGGCTGCTATCATGCAATCAATCAATAACAAATGCTGGTGGGGCTGTGGGGAAAGAGGAACCCTGCTCCACTGCTGGTGGGAGTGTAGACTGGTGCAACCACTGTGGAAATCAGTATGGAGCTACCTCAAAGAACTAGGACTAGAAGTCCCATTTGACCCACTATTCCACTGCTGGGGATCTTCCCCAAAGAATTAAAAGAATCATACCACAGTGATATATGTGCACCTATGTTCATAGCAGCACAGTTTGTGATAGCTAAAACCTGGAAACAGCCCAAATGGCCATCAACTGGAGACTGGATAAAGAAAATGTGTTTTTTTATAAAATGGAGAACTACTCAGCCATAAAAAATGAGAAATTAGAGACATTTATAGCTAAATGGATGCACATTGAGGTGATACTCTTAAGTGAAATAAATGGGACACACATGTATAAATACTGAATAGTTTCTCTGGTGTGAGAAATTGAAAGTGTAAATAAGGACTAAAATGTATAATAGGTAATGTGAAATAGGAAGAAAAGGGGCAAAGGGGAAGGAAGTGGGAGGGCTAGGGGAAAGGAAAGAAGGGAATGGAATTAATATGAGAAAATGGAAAAATAGGGACAATACCTTTGTAAATAGGGAAGAATGGAGGGGTTGAAGGGAGGGCTGGGCAAAGGTGAAAAATAAGAACCAAAAGAGATTATGTAAAGGTGCAAATTTCCAATGATGAATGTCATTATATTGTATACCTAAAATGTACCAATGATTAGAATGAATAATCGATAATGCAAAATAGGAAGAAAATGTCCAAAGGGGTAGGGGTATTTGGAGGAGCAGGGGAAAAGAAAGAAGGGAAAGGAAAAATGATGAGAAATGGAAAAAATGGAAATAGTCTTTGTAAATAGGGAAGGGTGGAGGGGGTGAAGGGAGGGCTAGGAATGGGGAAAAAATAAGAACCAAGATGCATCATGTAGAGGTACAAGTTCCCAATGAGAAATGTAATTGTGTTGTATACCTAAAATGTACCAATAAAAGAATTTTTTTAAAATATGTGTTTTACATAGTTGGGTACACTAGTATTTGATGCATAAATATTTATGACTGTCATCTCTTCCTCTTGGATTGTTCCCTTTACAAGGATGTAGTGACCTTCTTTGTCTTTCTGAATTAGATTTTGTTTGAAATCCACTTTGTCTGCAAATAGAATAGTTACCCCTGATTTTTTCTGAATTCCAGTCACATGGAATACTGTTTTCCATCCTTTGACTTTCAGTCTAAGAATTTCTTTTTGAATTAGTGTGTTTCTTGTATACACAATATTGCTGGATCTTGTTTCTTGATCCATTCTGCCTGTCTCTTTCTTTTGATTGGTATATTGAAACCATTGATACACCAATCAATTTTGAAAGACAGTTTTGCAAAATACATAAATCCAGGTTGAAAGTTGTTTTCTTTTTTTTTTATTGGTACATTTTAGGTATACAATATAGTTACATTCATCATTGGGATCTTGTACCTTTACATGATGTATCTTGGTTCTTATTTTTTCCCCATTCCCCTGCCCTCCTTTTACTCCCTCCATCCTTCCCTATTTACAAAGACTTTGTTTCCATTTTTTCCCTTTTCTTGTATTTTTTCATTTCCCTTCTTTCCTTTCCCCTACCCCTTCCACTTCCCATGAAAGTTGTTTTCTTTTAGGGCTTGAAATACTTCACTCTAGGCTCTTCTTGACTTGAGGGTTTGTGTTAAGAAGTCTGCTGTGATTTTGATGGGCCTTTTTTTGTACATGATTTGTTTCTTTTCTCTAATTGCTTTTAATATTTTGTTCTTCTGTTGGATTTTTGGAATCTTAACCATTATATACCTAGGTGTAAAGTTGTTTTTTTGTTGTTCTGGTGGGGTTTTTTTGTTTTTTTTTTAATCACAGCTAGTTGGAGTCCTGTATGCCTCATTTATCTGTACGTCAAATTCTTTTCCCCTGTTTGGGAAGTTTTCTGGCATTAATTCTGTGAACAGGATTTTTATGTCATTTGCACTATCTCCTGATTTTTAATTGGCTCCAATCAATCAATCAATCTTATGTTATTCTTCTTTCCACCATCTAGCAGCTGCTGGATTGATATCTCATGTTCCCTTGCTATTTTTAAGAATTCTCTCTTTTCAGGATCACTAACTGCAATCCTGTCTTATGTATTTGATATTCTATCCTCAGTATATATTTTCAGCTGTGTATATTTTCAGTGGAGTTTTTAACCTCCTGAATATCTGAATCTGTTTCATGGATTCCATTTCTTTCCTAGGCTGGGTGTGCATGGTTTTCATCATGTTCCTGAGCTCCTCTATTCTTTAATCTGCATCTGTTCTAGAGTTGCTTAGCATATCTTTCATTATGGTCACCATCTCTGTACTTATCTGGGAAATTATTTCTGATTTCATTTTTTTCCAGAGCCTCTTTCATCTGTTTTGTTACTTCCCTTATTACAGTTCAGGGAGTCCAAATGGTTGACTGTTGGATTGTTCCTTCTTATTGCTCCCTGGATTTGCCTTTAGTGATCTGGAAGTCTGGGTTTGTGTCTTGTTTAGGTGTCTTCTCATTTTTATTTTTTATTTTGTTGTTGTTGATGTTTTGGGGTTAATTCCTGGGTTGATATTTTTATATATTGCTTATTGTAAGTATCTTTATTGCTAGCATTTAGAACCCTGAGGGAATGACTACTACTTAGAGGTGTCTTCCAGGTATACCTCTTCTTTGGGTTTTGAGTGTGTAATAACCCCTAGGCAATATTGGTGTTGATATACAAGGAAGGACAGCAGATTAGAACAATAATATCACCTTGTCCAAAGTAATACAATCAGCATCAACAATAGCCTCAAACACAGCTTAGACAAGGATAAATCATGGTAATTATTACTCTGTCACCTTTAACCATATGAACAAGACTTGTGGTTATATATCAAAGTCAAGTACCAACCAGAAATATGTTTGCAGTAAATAAGCCCTTTGGTATAGTGAATTTACTCTCCAGGAAGAAAACTTAGAGAGAGTTGAGGGAGAGGACAGACAAATAGGAGAGGGAAAGGTGAGAAGTAGGGCCAGAGGACACAGAAAGACCATGTAAACTTTGGGAAAATGGTGATGACAGGAGGAAAAGAGAAAAGGATGGAACTAAAACAAGAACAGAACAAACTAATGGGAACAGAAAAACCAGAGACTGTACTCACGCTCTTACAGAAATAAGAATAGTTGGGCCGGGGATTTAGCTGAGTGGTTCCGGCGCCTGCCTCTCAAGCGCAAGGTCCCGAGTTTGATCTTGGTACCAAAAAAAAAATAAGAATAGTCAAGAAAAAATAAAACAGGACAAAAAAAGGAACAAGAAAGGAGAGAAATGAAGAAAAAGAAGAAGAAGAAGGAGGAGGAGGAGGAGAAGAAGAAGAGAGAAGAGAAAAGAAAGGAAAAGAAAAATGCCATGGGCAGCAGTGTGCAGATTTGAGTCAATTAATCTCAGTGACTCAGCTGTAGTCCACTGAGATTCAGACTGCTTTCTGGCTGCAAGGCCAGAATTGAGCTCCCTGACCTCCTGTGGGTTTGAACAATGCATGGTTCTGCTGTAGGTTCAAATCAACCCTCCTCCACAGTAAGTCTGGATTATAGTATGAGGCAGCTGATCCCAAAAGCTCACCAATGGCTGCAGTCAGCTTCATCTTTATTACAGTGACTCTCCTTGCTCTCCTGGTGGGCTTCAATTCTCAACAACCACCCTCAGAGAGGCCCTCTCTCTGCTGCTCACGACTTTGCCATATTTCAGAGCTCAAAAGGATGGTCTTTCTGCTCTCCACTGTTGTCTGGATCTGGTCATCACTCTCACAAGCAGTCTGCTGCTGATGGCCCACTGGGGTGGTCCTGCTGGTGATGGCATACGTGAATGGTCCCGCTGCTCAAAGAGGACTTTATTAAACATACATATAATTGTACTAAAGAATGTTCAATAGCTTAAAGAAAACAATTCAAGATATAAATGACCAGTTTGGTAAAGAATTAGAAATTATGAAAAGAAAGCAAGAAGAAATACAATATCTAAAAACTCCATAAAATGCATCTAGTAGATTCAAAAATATGAAGACACTGTTGAAATTGAAGACAATGTGGATATATAGTAGATTATAAATTTAATGATACCCTAAAAATGACATCATGCAAGCTAGATCCAGCAGCTACTAGATGACAAAAAAACCCCCAGAATTATAAGAAAAAAACCCTCAAAATTAGATGACTCAAAATGTATTTTTGATGACTCAAAAAGATTTTCAAGTCCTAAAAGTAAAGTTTTCAAAATAGACTTGTATATCTACAAAATGAGCTTTTAAAATTGACAGAGAAGGCTTTCGATGACAAAGAAATCCTAAAGAAATACATAAAATTAAACCAGCACTGTAGAAAACACTCAAAGGAATCCTAGACAAAGATGAGACCATCAGCTCCAAAGAGCCAAAGGAAAAGCATATATCTAACTAGAAGAGTAGCTAAACAAAAGGAAAAAATAAAGACAAAGGAAACAACCAAAAGAGTGAAGACACAACATACAGAATGGAAAAATGAGTGTTGCCAGCTACGCTTGAGAGAATTACTGTCTAGAATATATAAAGAATTCAAAAAAATTAGACGCCCCCAAATGAAAGGCCCAATAAAAAACTGGGCCACTGAAATGAATAGACACTTCTCACAAGAAAAAGTACAAATGGCCAATAAATACATGAAAAAAAATGTTCAACATCACTGGTCATTAGAGAAATGTGAATTAAAACAATAGTGATGCTTCATCTTACTATAGAAAGCATGGCTAGTATCAATAAATCAAATAGTAACAAATGCTATTGAGGCTTAGGGGGAAAAAGGAACCCTTGTACATTGTTGGTGGGAATGTAAACTAATACAGCCAATATGAAAAACAGTATGAAGATCCCCTAAAGACTAAAAATTAAAATTCTATTTGACCCAGCTATTCCTTTTCTAAATATCTTCCCCAAAAGGTTTAAAGACATCATATCACAGTGATAAATGCATATTTATGTTTATATCAGCATAATTCATAGTAGCTAAATCTCAGAAGTGGCCTATATATGTTCATCAACAGATGAAAGCATAAATAAAATGTTGCATTTATACAAATAGAGTACTACTCTACTATAAAGAAAGATAAAATTTGAGTCATTTTTAGGAAAATGAATGCACTTGAGACCAAATGTTAAGTGAAATAAATCAGACACAGAAGATAAAATATTCCATGGTTTCTCTCATGTGAAAAACCCAAAGCATAAATAATTGAGGAATAAATAAAAAACAGACAATAGTAAACAGAAAGACAGATCTTTTGAAAAGGGGAATGGGACCAAGAGACAGAGAGATGGTGCTGAGAAGTGGGAAGGGGTTATAAAAAGAATTAAGATGTGTCATTTACATGTACCAACACCCACAAAGAACGTAATCATTATGTACTATAAACATGTACTTAAAAAACTTGAAAGAAAAAATTCGACTCTCCAAAATAAAAGATCCAATTCAAAACTAGGCCATTTAAGTAAATAGATATTTCTTAGAAGAATTACAAATGGTCAATAAGTTCAGGAAAATATGTTTAGCATCTTTGGCCATTAGAGAAATACAAATCAAAACAAAACCGAGATTCTATCTTATTGCAGAAAAAAATGGCTATCACCACAAACTCAAAAAATATTGAATACTGGCAAGGTTGTGTGTGTGCTGCGGGGGGGGGGGGGCTTTCTACATTGTTAGTGGGAATATAAACCAGACCACTATTGAAATCAGTATGGAGATTCTCAAAAACCAAAGGTAGAAATTCCATTCTATCCTGCTATACCTCTTTTGGACATTTCCCCAAAAGTTCTAAAGGCATCATATTACAATGATGAATTCATGCAGTAGCACAACTTACAATAGGTAAATGTTGGATACTGCCTAAATGTCCTTCAGGAAATAAACGGATAAAGAAAATATGGTATGTATACACAATGGAGTACTACTCAGCCATAAAGGATGACAGATTTGAGTTATTTATAGGAAAATGAGTGTACCTTGATACCATCATGTTAAGCAAAACAAATTAGATACAGAAAGTTAAATATTACATGGCTTCTCTTATATAAAATACCTAAACTATAAATAATTCAAAGAGCAAAATAAAAGAAGATAGGAAAGAAAGTAAACTTTCTGCAGATGGGAATGGGTCTATGGAGGAGGGAGAAAGGAGGATGGGAAGGGGCATGGAAGGTAAAAAGGACTAAGATGTGATTGTATATGTATCAACTCCCCACAATGCATGTATTCATTACATAATTTTTAAAAGCTAGTAAATATTTTTTTTAAAAATTCATGTTCTGACATGTAGAACTGTGTGACCTTGAATAATCTGTTTAACACTTTCCCTGTAAATATTTTTCATCTATAAAAATTGGGAAAGAACAGTGTTAATTAGATATATATTGTTATTGTGAAGGTTAAATGTATTAATTGAATGCATTATTTAATGTAAGTGCATAAAACATGTAAGTACACACAGCAATGACTGGAAAATTATAAAAGCTCAAAAGTGTTATTTATTGATGCTGATACTCCTCCTTATACTACTACTACCATTGTTAGTATCTTGGAGCACCATCAAGAAAACATAAACTATTCTATAGAGACATTTCCAAAAGTGAGGACATAATGTAACAGAATTTTTAAAAATCTTCACCCTTGAAGCAAACCTCGTAATCAAAATCCTACATGCACAAAAACATCAGCAGACCAAAATGAGACTATTAGCAAGGTCAAGACTAGAGATAATACAAACTATGACAGAAGGTATAAAATACATATTCTGAGTATAGAAGAAATAATGTAAATTAGCTAAAACTGAAGAAAATGAAAAGTAAGACTAACAGGAAAATAGCCCATTCAAATGTATAAGCATTTAAAGAGTATTCATAATTAAAATTAAAAACTTAACAGATTTTATAGCAGAATAGACATAGCTGAAGAAAAAATTAAGAAACCAAATATATATTTGAAGAAGTCACATAAAATCTACACAAAGACAGATGGAAAAATATTGAAGAGAAGTTAAAAGACAAAAGACAGTATCAGAGTAGATGTAATATGAATTCAATAATAAGAAAAATAAAGTGAATAAATAAGAAGGTCATTCAAAGACAAAATGGATGAGTTTTTCTGAATGGAAAGTATGAGTACTCAGATTAACAAGTGAAAGTGTTCTGTACATAATTATAAACAAAAGTTCAACAAGCAAATACTTTGTAGTGACCTTTGAAAATGGTGGGGGGGAGAAGAGAGAAAAGAGGAAAATATTTTAAAACAATAAAATGGAAAACACAGATTACTAAGGATCAGCAGTTAGCCAAAAGACATCATAAAACAACAAAATAATGCCCTGAAAGAGATAAAAGAAAATGAACAATCAACTTTAATTTCTATACTTGGCTGGAGCAGTAATTTTAATCATCTATTTCTTCTTCTTTTTAATGTGTTTTTCTCTTACAAGCATCTATATTTTGCTTTTCTTCCTGTATGAAGAACATCTATAAATATCCGTTTGTGGCCAAAGTCACTAGGATCAAATATTGGGATTATGCCAGCATTGCCTTAGAACCAAATCTCAGTGCTAAGAATTAACAGTTCTTGCTACAATGCTATCACAGCTGCCAGCATCTCAGTACTTAGAACTCCTAGAGAGAGCAACTAATCCCTGTCTGGAATTTGCACCACTCCAGCCCCAATCTCTCTCTTATTAGCCTAGTTTGAAGTCGCTTGATAAAGGTGCAGCACCTAGAGGCCCACCCTTTTGAGCTTGCCAAAAGAAGATAAAGCTGTTCCCAGAAAATGGGGACTTATTGTGAGTTAACTACTCCCCAATATGAATTTTAACATATTCACTACTTCTGTAATAGAACTTTACTGATTCTTCTACTTGAGTTTTATATTTATATAGTTTAATTCTCCTCATCAGTCCAGTGATTTTTTTTTTCCACTAATGGCCTGTATTCTCCATTGGCCAGCACTGGTTAGTTGCTGTAGGTTCTCTTGTCAAATAATTAGGTCAATGTTCTTTTTTTATCCTCTTGTCTCTTCCTCTTTTTACTTTTTTTTTTAATAGCTAACCTCTCTTATCTTCTTCTCCCCTTTTCTCTGTACAATCGATGCATACAGGAGTCACCAAAAACAAAGGCCTTATTCACTCACATTACTACCATGAACTAGAGGTAGCTCTGGTTGAGTAGTAAGAGCCTTTGGTAGTATTTTCTTCTCTCCATATGATTCCAAATTTGGTTCTGAGGGTAGAAAAATATAAAAACAATGTGATGCTGCCTGGTGGAGTATTTTCTTCCCCAGATGATTGTTTCCTTTTCTGTTCAGTGACAGAAAGAGTTTTTCTTAGATTGACCATACTCTCAGGACTCCCTGCAAACAGAGTAAACTTTGCATCTGTCGTACTACTCACAGACTGGAAATGAGTGTGCTGGCTACTGGCATTTTCTTTCAGTAACAGTCTGGGCGATGCTAACAAAGTTCTCTGGGGGTTATACTAAGAGTCTGAGACCTTTCTCAGTTTTATCATAGATACATATACAATATATATTATATATATATGTTTTTCGGCCACCTTTGCTTTGTTTTTGTGTTTTCATTTTAGAAGGTAAGAGGGAGAGTTTTATGGAAATGGATACTTCACTTATTAATGCCTGCAAACTAGAATTACTTTTTGCCCTTGAAAATTTTCTGTAAATCTAGAGGAACTGATTGATTATACTGGTCAAAATGTCCCACATAAAAGTCCAGAAATTCCAAGAATATATTGAAAGTGCTTAAGTAGATAAGTGCCAAAGTTATAAATGCAACATTCTAAGTTGCCAGAGTGTTTGTAACAGGAAAATTTAGAAACAACCAATATATCTTTCAATTAATTTTCATGTAAAACTTTTCAGTACCTCTAAACATTGAAGTACAATATAAGCATTATAATGACTAGCTATAAAATAAACTGGGAAATGTGATATTCATATTATGATGTTAAATAAGACAATTACAAAAGGGTGAACATAGTATTATCTTATGTGTGTATATAATAGGAAAGGCATTAATTAATAAAGAGAATTTTTTCCTATTTAGATACATAAATTACAGGATTTATTATATGGAACATTGATGATGTCAGAATTTTTATATTTTTTTATTAGATGGGTTGGATTCACCATTATAACCATTTTAAAGTGCAATTTAATAGCATTAACTTATTCCACTATTTTACAACCATCACCATTATCTAATTACAAAGTTTTCATCCACACCAAACAGGAATTCTGCGTCCATTAAGTGATAACTCCCTCTCTCCCCTTTCCCTATTGTTTGGTAAACTTGATTGTCTCAATGGTTGTGCTTATCTCATATGAGTGCCTTCATGCAATATTTGTCTTTTCGTCTGGTTTTTACCTAAACCAGTACAATCCTGCTAGATTTGCTGATGCATTTGTTTTGCATGTATCCAATTAGTACTTTGCTCTTCTCTGTTGCAAATTCTACACATTAGAAACATTTGAATATCATCAACTCTGTAGACTGTGCCTCCACCCACCCTGTCCTTTCACTGCTGCTTCAGATTCCATCTTCAGGTGGCTCCTCTTGCAGTGAGTGCTCCTGCCACTTCTGGAGTAAGCCTCATTTTGTGTGGAAGTTGTTGCTTGCCTGAGCTCTTATTTTCCTGTGTGATTCACGTGGGACTCTGCAGCTACATGGTTAGTCAAAATTCCAGACCCCTCATAAATGTACCCCAGACTTCTCTCTTTTCTACTCAGGCTGTGGGCACTTGGTATCAAATCCCAATCCCCAGCTTGAGCAGCCATGTTTTGAAGCTCACTTATTGTTGCAGTCATGGTTCTAAGCCCCTACTTTTCACAGACTTTAGATCACTTCTATAATCTTCACTTTGGCATAAAAATTCCAGTCTTCAGCCTTAGGATATACCCTACTGCCCTGATAGTATTAAAGTGGTTTTGTTATATATTTTATCTATAATTTCACATATTTGTAATGGGAAAAGAGACTGGTTTTGCTGAGAACTATACTGAAAGACATGGACTGTATGTATGAGTTAAATACTTCTATACAGAATGACAAGCAAGGTCCTTACTAGCATCATAGCTGTTTTATGGAAACTGCCCTCCTGAGAGTTGAGGGCCTAGGCTATGCTTAATGTAAGACAGACCATGATCTTTATCATGAGGATAAGACCATAGTACATTCACACTGTATGTTGTTGGTTGTATAAATCTCAGTTCAAATATGATCAAGCCAATCTCAAGCTTTAGCTCTGGAATTGAAATGGAAAATACAGAGGAAGCTAAATGACTATAGAGCAAGAGGCAATGAGACAAAAGGGACATGATAAATTAGGGGTAAATTAAAATTAGGAGTATAAAAGTTTTAAGTTAGCAAAAAGATAAGTATGATAGAAAATGATGTACAGTGGATCCACAAGTTACAACTGGAATGACATACAAATAACTTGGGAGTTATGACTGGAATTTTAGTTTTAACTTACAACCGAAGTCTTGAGTTATGACCCGAATGTTGGCCACCTGTACTTCCAGATAATTTCAGATACAGATTTTAACCCTTGAAGAGTTCTGGAAAGGACATTATAATATCCTTTCCTGTGTGGGGTTAATTGAGAAATCCTGGGCTGAGATCTACCTGGAAGAAAGTGTAGCCTAAAATTATACAGGAGAGAGATGTTGAAGGCTGTGTGGAGGAGCCTGAGCCTTCAAATGACCGACTTGAATTACAATCAGCCCTCTCAAACAAATTGAGTTCATAAGTCAAGGTCCATTATACCAGGTTTGGAAGATGGCTGCCTAGAGGTCCACAGCAAGGGTGAGGGTCTTTATTTGCACTGGAGAAAAGCAGGTACCCTGAGGTGGGAGTGAAAGATAAAGTCTGATACAGGAGAGTAAATGGAAAGCAAAACTTGCTAGACCAAACTCTAGTGTCTGAGGGGCATGTGAAGAAAACTGGATTACTCCTGAATTACTCCCCACCCCAGACCCAGTGTACTCCCCATTTTGGGAGAGGGCCAGGCTAAGGGAGGGAGTTATCTCTTCAGTGGCAGCTTGGTTGATGGAAAAGACTCATAATCATTCTAATATTCCTACTGCACACAGCAAGTATGATATTTGCAATTCAAACATTCAAAGAAGTCAAAAGCAGAATAATGATCTATGAGACAAGAACTGTATGCACAGGGGTTTTGAAACAATAGTGCTCTAGTGCCTTCAAATGGCAGGACTGTAGAGAGAGGTTTGCCTGACAGAAAAAATCGTAAACTGCCCATTCCCCTCACATACAACCAGAGTGCTGGGCTTATGGGTCATTCAGTGTGACCCATAAGGTCACAACTGAGGGCAGGCTGGGGCTTGGGGTTCAGCGCCTCCTAGCTGGAGACAGCAGAGGGCAGGGAGACCTAGGACTGAACCAAGTATATGGATCAGAAAGTGTAGCTGTGAATGTCCATGAGAGGAGAGATGAGGCGTGGCATTTGGGGCAGGGCCTTTAGGCACTGAATTAGGGAAAAAAAACTTCTATAGGTCTAGAGAGGCCCCATACCCTAAATAGAGAGGAGATAAATGTTGTGAGCTGTGGGCAAAGCAGGGCCCATCAATAGGGAGGGGTGGATTGCATCCCTGGAGACACAGGGGAGAGAAGGGTGCTTGGGTGGAGTCAGAACACAGTGGGTGCTCTCCTAATGCTTCCCCAAACACCAGAAAGAACTGAGGCAGAGTGAGGCTCAGCCCACCACCCATGGCTCCACAATGACAAAGGGGGCCCACTGCCACACCTGGAGGCTGCCTCAGGTGGCCATGGGAGGGACTGACAGCAGAGGTATTGAAACAGACAGATATCAGTGGCCAGAGGGACAGAGAACAATGCCTCAGCTGAAAGTCTTCTAGAGATATACTAGGCAAAATATATGTAAAAAAAAAGTTGGTGTAGGGAAGACTCAGAGACAACTGTGGTATTGCCAGGCAGTACAGGGAGCAGGAATGTGAAGTCTCTGGCAGAAATTGATAGAGAACTGTAGAACTGCCAACCAGGACCTGGGCAAACTACACCACACCTGCTTACTCCCAAATCAACTGAGGCAACTGAATCTGGAAATTATGATGACAGCCTGCAGTTGGCCATGTCCAGAGAACAGCTTGCAGGCAGGAGACCGGCAGATAACTGAGTGGTCTACAGGGAGAAACTGCTTGGCTGCTTACAATCAGTCTGTGACTATTGTGCAGAGGAAGCTGTGTAGACACTGAGCTAACGCTAGAACAAGTGTGAGAAGGGTTTTATTTTTAATCTTCTTGTTGTTGTTGTTTCCTGCTTGTTAGTTATGGCTGTCTTGGTTGTTGTTTTTCTGCTTATTTCTTTACTGATATTGTTTTGTATTGTATTTTACATTATTCTTTAAGGTTTTCCCTTTGTTCTATGCCCTCTTCTCTTTTATTTTTATACTTTTTCCCCCCTCCCTATTCTTTTTTTTCTTTTCTTTATTTGCTTGCCTCCTTGTTTTCCCTCTCCTCTGCTCCACCTTTCATACATATATAAAGAGCACATATATAATGAGGGGCCTGTGTGTGTGCACAAGAGAATAAGAATTAATCAGTGCTATAAAGTAAACAGTACCATTCAAGGGCATGTCAGGGTAATTGTTAACAAAATTGAACTTAGAGGATCCAAACAAAACTAACTATAAATATATTAACAGATTCTACAGCCTCCCTGTATCTCTGAATACAGTGGTTCCTCATTTCATGAATCTGATTCTTTCCCTGATTCTGATTGCAAACTGAGTTGGAAAAGGCTGAATCAAATTCAGTGGTTAGGTTCATGTTGATCTTATGGGGAAATTTGATTTGGTTCTCATTCAGTTCAGTTCCACCCATTTGAAAACCTTCTTCTGCCTACACAAATATTCTCTCAAACCTCAACACTAGCCCATTACTCCAGGTATATAAAAATTCCAGCAGAGCCTGACCTTCTGCTTTTTAGCTATTGACATTTCCTTTACCTTCCTGTCTTCTCACTGACATAACTTCTCCCTTTTTTCCTTCTTCCCTATCCCTCACCCTCCACATCCCAGACAAATTGCAAATAGCAGTATTATATAGTCTACAAGGAGCTTTGATAAAAGGGTGAAAACAAAACAAGTTTTAATGTTCATGACTGCTATATAATTAGATCTGTTGATAATGTTATAACCAGTAAAAATTCTCTTTTTACAACACAGTGACTAGGTCAAACCCAATTAATTGAATACACTGAAGTGGTAGACAGTATCTCTGGACAAATAAAGTCAGGAAAACAGAACCTATCTAAACAGATCTTCATACCAAAAACAAATTCCCTTCATTCTATTTGACCTAAACCTTCAGCATACATACACACCCATGAAGAAATAGGGCAACTAAATGCCACCAACACTTCCAACTTTCTCAAAGCAGACCCAAGGAGCACTGAGGAAGAGGAAATCAATTATCAAATAGCTGAGCTGCATGAAATGATTAAAGAGGAAGCAGGGGAACTCAGTAAGGTCAAAGATAACATAACCTCAAAGATAATGGAACAAACTGACCAATGTGGCTATGAAAGAACCAAATGAAAAAGTACGGAGCAGACCAAAACTATTATATATGTATATATATATATATATGTCAAATTTACCAAAGAAATAGACTCCTTGAAAAAGTACCAAACACAAATCCTGGAGATAAATAATTGTGTTGACTACATAAACAGCAGAAGTGACCAACATGAGGAAATAGTCTCAGACCTCAAGAACAATATGGAAACGCATAATTATATACTCATGGTATATACCTTAAAATAATATTCTTCATGATATATACCTTAAAAATGACAAGGGAGCAAGGAAAATTCATCCAATAGCTAACACTAAGAAGGCTAAGCCAAGGCTAATTGAAGTGAGAGAAAAATTAGAGGACAGCACACATGGAACGAAAAATCTGTTTACAGAAATCATGGCAGAAAAATTTCCAAGTAAGGGGAAAGAACTCAACATACAGGTAGGTGAAGTTTACAGTACTCCAAATAATTATGAAAAAAAATCTCTCTATGACATATTATAGTCAAAATCTCAGAACACCAACAAAAGGACAGAATCTTAAAAAGTCACAGAGAAAGGCAAAAAAAACCCCCCAAAACAACCACTTATAAAAATAAACCCATTAGGGTTGTAGTAAACTTTTCTTTTTAAATTTTTAATATGTTTTACTTTCCTTAAAGAAGAACTGTTATTTTTCATTATTATTGCCACTGTAGTATTTAAAGTAAGGAAGTGGTTGAATCTGTGGTCTATTAGTAAAGAATATTAGAGTTGTAGATAAAGCCAGTTCTTACTCTTGCAGTAGATGGAAATTGCATTGTTTCCTCCATCCATGTGGTGAGAAAAATAAGGATATTTGGTTGTGATACCTATGAGAGTTGGATTATTAGTTAGGCATAAGTAGTATTAGAATGGCACATATATAAAAGAGGACATGTCATGAAGACATAAGTATCATGGAGAGGGATATGCAAGATATGCCACTCAAAAAGCTACCATCATTAACAGTCCTTCTGGGAATAAATACTTTCCCCATGTTCCCCTCTCAGGAGATAAATTCATAGGCTATTCTTCTCATAGAGATGACTTTGTTTTTCATTCTCTAACCTAAAGTGATTAACTCTATGGTGAACTGTTGACTCAAAGATGTTCATTATATTGCCTGAGACAGTGGCCATGAAACTGTCCTGAGAATGAAAGTTTTGAGCAAAATTGATGTGATTTCTCTAAAGGAATTTAGACTGGAATATCAACAGAGAATCTGGTAGTGAACAGCAAGGGCTGAAGCTCAAAAACAATGCACAGAGATAGGCCATGAAGGCAGTGGAGCCATGAAGAAAACAACTTTGTATGGCAGGAAAATCTGTGAGTAAAAACATGGCCCAAGAAAAAAGAACTGCCTTAAAGAGAATAGGGTAGATAAGTCAGCCACAGTAAGAACACTGGCAGAGCACAAAAGCACACAAAGACAAGGAGAAGCCCAAAGAGAGGCACCAAGGTAGCTAGCTGGCTTAGTTACTTTGCTCATTGCTGAGACAAAATATCTGACACCCAAAGTTAAAGGAGGAAAGTTTTATTTGGCTTACAGTTCAGAGGTTTCAGTCCATAATTGGCTGGCTCCAAGGCAGAGGGGCATTGTAGAGCAGAAACAGTCCATGGCAAGCAGGCAGGTGAAAACAAGCAAGAGACCACCACAACTCTTTCTAACCCCTATATCTTATCCAGGCTACTTAGGGCAGGTAGCACACACATCCTTGATTCTAGCATTGCACCATGAATCAATTCCAGCCACTTCTGAAAAAGTCCCACCTATGAGCGCATGAAGTTTTGGGGGGAGAGCTAGACAGAAGCCATAACAGTAGTAATTCAGGACCTTCTGCTGCTCAGTTTCCTAGAATATCATGGCTGCAGATGATCCTTTCAAGAGTAGAAAATGGCAAAGCAATCCCTAATGCCATCTCTCTTTTGGATTCTTTTTTCTTAATATACATTCTTATCCTAAAAGCTCTATATTTCAGTTAGCCTGGCTTGATGTCTATTCATTGCACCTAAAAACAAAACACAACAAAAAACCTAATGGATGCCTTGTGGTTAGTGAATAATTAATGTCCACCAGGGAGCAGGGGGATAATTATCCAAGCATCAGAAGGTGGTTAGTAACTGTCAGTGACTGTACTTCCTCCGCATGTGGCAGGAGAGGAAGCAAGACTTGTTCAAAGACACTAGGCCCCAAGACCCCTCACATATGGGTTCAATCAAAGAAGTTGCTTTTACTTTGCCTCCTACTCTGAGGTGGACCTATTCAGATAGTTCCTCTATCTTTGCCTTGGAATACAGGAAAGGGTCAGCAATCTCAATTTAGTTGGCACCTAATTTCTAACTCCGGATGGAGAGGTGAACTATAAATGGTCTTAATCAAAAAGCAAATCATTCATAATCCAGGATAATAGAACATTAAATATAATTTTGCTTAACTATAATTTGGGGTTATCCATAAATTATCTTCCTCGTTCAAAGAATCCTCCCCTTGACATCCTTCTATCCCATTTCTGATTCCATGTACATTAATTTGCATTAATATAGAATTAATTGTAAATAGTAGATATTTATTTTTATTTCTGTTTACTAATGTTCTTATGTAACTTTCCCCAATATTGACAATGGCTTAGCACTTTATATTTATTACTTAAATTTATTATTTTCAGATCTTTATGTTTAAAAGGATATGCTTTTTTTGTCAAAGGTCATATACAGTGGTGCCTCAGTTCACAAACTTAATTCATTCCACAATTCTGGGAAAGATGGCAGCAATTTACTAGTTCCCTGATAGTTAATGCTCTTTTAAAATCCCAGTCCTAAAACACTATAAAATACTAATGTTATTATACATATTTTCTGAGTTTAGAGTGACTAAGCCTCAAAAAACTGAAGTAACTTGTCCAGTGTCATACAGCTATGTCTTCGACCAAGGATTCAAACATAAGGCTGTCTGACTCCAGGATCGTAAATCTTTTTTTTTTTTTTGTACCAGAGATTGAACTCAGGACCTTGCACTTGTGGGGCAGGCTGTGGAACCACTGAGCTAAATTCCTGGCTCCAGGGCTGTAACTCTTAACTAATATACTTTTCCAAGAAGATTTTGTATGAGTCAACTATCCATATTTATGAAGTCAAAGGGCTTGTTGGGTATCAAGAATTTGTACCAATGAAACAGATAATAGAAAAAAAAAGATAAACAATATTTTCTCCACAAACACAAGAAAACTTTTTGGAAGGAAAAAAATCTAAATATGAATTAAAACAATGAGACAATATGAAGCCAATGTTTCCTCAGCTTATTTTATATACTTTGTGCACTGGAATCTTCTCTAAGATTTACTGGCCATAGACTTTATAACTACTTATTTTTATTTATATTAAAATAAATATATAATAATGTAATTATTTATAATTATTAAAATATTGCTTTAACAAAATATATAGCAATATATCTTCACTCAGAAAAACAGAAGTTGGATTTTGGAAATCTAACAATGTAATGTACATAAAGTTTAATTTAACCATCCTACTTCTTCTTTGATCTATTTCTCTTTATTATCTTATAACACTACATAATTACTTCCATCTATCTTATATTATCAGAAAAAAACAGAAACTTTAACCACTTCTGACAAGCAGTGATAGCAACAATAATGCATTTTAAGGAATAATGAGACAATTCATCTACTTCTCCTTTCAATATTTATTCTTGAGTCTGTTATAAACTGGATCCCATTTTTATTCTGCCTAAAGTGCATTATTTGTATATTCTTCTAAGAATATCTAACTATAGATTCTGTTTTAAAATATATTTTCATTCTCATTTTTAAAATATAATTTTGCTCCATATTTCATTTGTTGGTTGGCAGATATTGAGAATTCAATTAACTTACACTTTTGCTGTTGAAATATCTGACATCAGTTTAATTGCTAGCCTTTTTAAAAGAGTGTCTGTCTTTGATTTTAGTGTCTTTGTTTTTAATATGTCTAGGTGTGAATTTATTTGTACTTTTCTTTTGTTTCATATAAACTGTCTGAAATTCATTTCTGGTTACCATTGCAGGAAAATTTGGGGCCAACACTGCTTCAAATACTGCTTCTCTTAGTTTTTAGTTATCCTTTGCTCTGAGAAGTCTAGTAAGAGTGCCATCATACTCTTTTATGTGTTAACATTTTGTTCAAATTTTCATGTCCTTGTTTATTCTTCAGACTTTTGTTCCAATTTACTTTTATTAATCAGTGTCTAAATTATCTTTATTAAGTGATTAATTACTTAAAATTTCTCTTTTGTTTTGCGAACTGTTTGGTTCTATCTCAAATATGCCAGTTGTTTCTCACAGTATTTTTGTTATTTGCTTATGTTCCATATTTTATGTTTGATACCTTTAAAGATTTTACTACTATTATATTTCTTATTTGACAATTCTGATCTCAAAAGTCTTCATGTGATTTTAATCTTTTCATATTCTCAGTCCCCTCTCCCATTCACATTCACTGTACCTTGTTGCCTTGTATGTTTGAATTTTTTTCCATTGAAAGGTCATATTTGGTTGACCTTAAAGTATGAGACTCCCAATACCTTATATTGGGGATATTTTTACCCTCAAAAGATATTCAATTTCTTTGTAAAATTTTGTGAGGAATTGACTTAAGATGCATATACTATTTTAGAGTATCATGCTGTGATAATTAACTGTGGTGTCAATTTGAATAAGAAAAGCCTAGCTGATTGGTTTAACAGTTTTGGCTGTGGATGATGGACTTCCTGAAGAGGAAAGTTCCACCTTGAATGCGGGTGGCATCAACTGATAGGCTTATAGCCTAGATGAAATCAAAAAGGGAAAAAAGGAAATTTCACTTGTGTTTCTTTGAAGGAGCTCCAGTCTTTGCCATTGCCTTTGAAATGTCTCCAGGTTTCCAGTGTGGATTCTTCGGCTTTTCAGCACAGACCCTGGGGCTTCCTGCTACAGACTCACACAGGACTCTGCAGTGAACTCCACAGCTTCTAGTTATGACTGGATCTTTTGGATCTCCAGTGTACAAATGGCTTTTTCCATTCTTCCAAACTTGACTCTCCAGGGGGACATTGCAAGACTCAATTATAAAATATATATATATACACACACACACACACACACACACACATACACGTCTAAACATAAGTATAGATGTATATATGTGTATATGTATATATGCATATATGATATATATGTACTTTTTTTTGTATATCCTTTTATTGGTACATTTTAGGTGTACAATGACATTCATCATTGGAGATATGCACCTTTCCATACTCTCTAGGTTATTATTTTTCCCCCTTCCCCTGGCCTCCCTTCAACCTCTCCATCCCTCCTTATTTACAAAGACTTTGTTTCCTTTTTTTCATTTTCTCATATTCTATTCCCTTCTTTCCTTTCCCCTACCTCTTCCCCTTCCCCTTTGCCCCTTTTCTTCCTACTTCACGTTATCTGTTATACCTTTTACTCCTTATTTATACTTTCAGTTTCTCACACCAGAGAAACTATTCGGTATTTACATGTGTGTCCTTTTTCACTTAAGAGTATCACCTCAATGTGCATCCATCTAGCTAAAAATGTCTCTAATTTCTCATTTTTCATGGCTGAGTAGTACTCCATTTTATTAAAAAACCACATTTTCTTGATCCAGTCTCTAGTTGATGGGCATTTGGGCTGTTTTCAAGTTTTAGCTATTACAAACTGTGCTTCTATGAACGTGGGTGCACATATATCACTGTGGTATGATTCTTTTAATTCTTTGGGGAAGATCCCCAGCAGTGGAATAGTGGGGTCAAATGGGACTCCCAGTCCTAGTTCTTTGAGGTATCCCCATTCTGATTCCACAGTGGTTGCACCAGTCTACACTCCCACCAGCAGTGAAGCAGGGTTCCTTTTTCCCCACAGCCCCGCCAGCATTTGTTATTGGTTGATTTCATGATAGTAGCCATTCTTTCTGGAGTGAGGTGAAATCTCAGCATTGTTTTCATTTGCATCTCTCTAATGACCAGTGATGTTGAACATTTTTTCATATGTTTATTTGCTATTTGTACTTCTTTGTCTGAGAAATGTCTGTTCCTTTCAGATGCCCATTTTTGGATTGGATCTTTAAATTTGGGAGGTCTGATTTTTTGAAGTTCTTTATAGATTCGAGATAGTAGACCTTTGTCTGAGGGACCACTGGTGAAGATTTTTTCCCCACATTGTGGGTTGTCTCTATACACTGCTGGTGGTTTCTCTCGCTGTACAGAAGATTTTTAGTAAGAAGAGATCCCACTTGCTGATTGTTTGTGCTAGTTCATAGGCAATTGAGGTTTTGTTCATAAAATCTTTTCCTACACCAATATCTTCAAGAGTTCTACCTAAACTCTGTTCCAGCAGGTTCAGTGTTTCTGTTTTTATATTTAGATCTTTAATCCATTTCAATTTTAGTTTAGTGCATGGTGAGAGATATAGGACTAGTTTTAGTCTTTGGCAAGTTGAAACCCAATTTCGCCAGCACCATTTATTAAAACAGCTATCTTTCCTCCAGGGAGGGTGTTTGGCTCCTTTGTCAAAGATGAGGTGGCTGAGTGAGTCTGGAGTTGTTTCTTCTTCTTCTAATCTGTTCCACTGGTCCTCAGGTCTGTTTCTTTGCCAGTACCATGCTGTTTTTATCACAGTAGCTTTACAGTATAATTTCAAGTTGGGGATTGTGATACCCCCTGCCATGTCTCTGTTGCCTAGAATTGCTTTTGCTATTTTGGGTCTCTTCTTGTTCCAAATGAATTTTTGGATTGTTTTCTCAAGGTCCATGAAGTATGCTGCTGGGATTTCAATTGGAATTACAATGAATCTATATAGCAATTTTGGAAGTATGGCTATTTTCACTATGTTGATCCTTCCTATGCAGGAACAAGGGATGTTTTTGCATTTTCTGATATTGTCTTCAACCTGTTTTTTTCAAAGTGCTACAGTTTTCAGAGAAGAGGCCTGTGATTTCTTTTGTTAGGTTGATTCCTAGGTATTTCAGTTCCTTGGATGCTATTGTGAAAGGAATTGTTTGCACTATTTCTCTCTCAGTGAATCTGTTCTTTGTGTAGAGGAAAGCTATTGATTTTTGTGTGTTGACCTTGTGTCCAGCTACTTTACTGAATTTGGTCATTAAGTCTAAAAGACTTTTGGTAGAATTCTTGAGGTCTTTGATATAGAGGATCATGACATCTGCAAATAATGACAATTTGACTTCTTCATTTCCTATCTTTATTCCTTTTATTTCTTTCTCTTGTCTAATTGCTGTGGCTAAGGTTTCCAAAACTATATTGAACAGGAGTGGTGATAGTGGACATCCTTGTCTTGTCCCTGATTTTAGTGTGAAGGGTTTCAGTTTTTGACCATTGATTATGATATTGGCTGTTGGTTTTTCATAGATGGCTTTTATCAGATTGAGTTAGAGACTGTCTATTCCAATTGTTTGTAGGGTTTTTATCATAAATGTGTGTTGGATTTTGTCAAATGCTTTTTCTGCATCTATTGAGATGATCATATTTTTTTTGTCCCTGGCTCTATTGATATAGAGTATTAAATTGATTGATTTGCATATGTTGAACCATCCCTGCATCCCTGGGATGAATCCCACTTGATCAGGGTGTATGATCTTCTTGATGATTTTCTGCATTCTATTTGCCAGTCTCCTAGTAAGGATGTTTGCATCTATGATCATTAGTGAGATTGGTCTATAGTTCTCTTTTTCAGTTGGGTCTTTCTCTGCTTTGCGGATCAATGTGATGCTTGGTTCCAAGAATGAATTTGGGAGTATTGCTTCCCTTTCAATTTCACTGAAGAGTTTAAACACTACTGGCAGTAGTACCTCTCTAAATGTCTCATAGAATTCAGCAGTGAAGCCATCAGGACCCAGGCTTTTCTTGGTTGGTAAGTTTGTAATTACATTTTCAATTTCATTGATAGTGGGCCCTTTAGAATTTTTAGGTCTTCTTCGTTCAACTTTGGTAATTCATACATGTCTAGGAATCTGTCCATTTCTTCTGTGTTTTCCATCTTATTGGCATATAGGTTCTCTAAGTAGGTATTGATGATCCTCTCGATTTCTGCTGGGTCTGATGTAATTTTACCCTTTTCATTCCTAATTGCATGGATTTGGGTCTTTTCTTTCTTTTTTTGATAAGGTTGGCTAAGGGTTTGTCAATTTTGTTTATTCTTTTGAAGAACCAACTCTTGGCTTCATTAATTTTTTTGTACCATTCTCTTAGTCTCCATTGCATTGATTTCTGCTCTGATCTTTATAATTTCCTCCCTTGTATGAGCTTTGGGGTTGTCCTGCTCTTCTTTTTCTAGAAGCTTGAGGTTCAGCATCAGGTTGTTTAATTGGGCTCGTGCTGTTTTCCTAATATGAGTATTCACTGCTATGAATTTCCCTCGTAAGTCTGGTTTCATTGTGTCCCATAGATTCTGATATGTTGTACTGTCATTGTCATTTAATTGAAGGAACTGTCTGATTTCTTCTTTAATTTCCTCTGTGACCCATTGGTTATTCAGAAGTGTGCTGTTCAATTTTCATGTGTTTATGAAATTCTTGCATTTTCTTTTGCTATTGATCTCCAATTTCATTGCACTATGGTCTGATAATATACAGGGGATAGCTTCAATTCCTTTGCAGTTAAATATGTTGTATGAGTGAGTATGTTGCCTATTTTGGAGAAGGACCCATGTACAGCTGAAAAGAATGTGTATTCCGATTTTGTGGGGTGGAACACTCTGTAAACATCTATTAAGTTCATTTGTTCAAGAGTTTGATTGAGTTCTAGTATTTCATTGCTTATTTTTTGTCTAGTTGATCTATCTTTTTGTGACAGCGGGGTATTGAGGTCCCTTACTACTATTGCATTAGTGCTTATTTGATTTTTCATGTCTGTATTTGTTTTATATAGTTGGGCACACTAGTGTTTGGTGCATATATATTTATTATTGTCATGTCTTCCTTTTGGATTGTTCCCTTTACAAGGATGTAGTGTCCTTCTTTGTCTCTCTTAATCAGTGTTGGTTTTGAATTCATGTGATATGCAAAGAGGATAGCTACTCCTTTTTGGAGGGTTCCTATCACATGGAGTATTGTTTTCCACCCTTTAACTTTCAGTCTATGACTTTTTCTTTTTGAATTAAGTGTGCTTCTTCTATGCAGTATATTGTTGGATCTTGTTTCTTGACCCATTCTGCCAGTCTATTTCTTTTGATTGGTGAATTGAGACCATTAACATTGATGGTTATAACTGATACATATTGATTTATCCTTGTCATGACTTTTTCTTTTTGTTGGGTTCTCCCCCTTTACATTTAATTTCTTGTCACGCCAGATGGGTTCATTCTGCTTTGCTTCCTGGGGTTGTGATCCTCATTGTCTTTTCCTAGTACATTGTCTAAAATTTTTTGGAGTGCTTGTTTGGCATTCATGAAGTTCCTAACTTGCTCTTTGTCATGAAAGTATCTTATTTCTCCATCAATTTTGAAAGACAGTTTTGCAGGGTACATCAGTCTGGGTTGGAGGCTCTTTTCCTTAAGGGTTGAAGTATGTCACTCCAAGCTCTTCTTGCCTTGAGGGTTTGCACTGAGAAGTGCTGTGATCCTGATGGGCTTTCCTTTGTATGTGATTTGTTTCTTTTCTCTAACTGCTTGTAGAACTTTGTTCTTCTGTTGTGTTTCTGGAATCTTAACAATTATATGCCTATGTGTAGATTTTTTTTTGAGACTAGGTGGAGTTCTATATGCCTCACTTATCTGTATGTGAATTTCTTTTCCCCTGCTTGGGAAGTTTTTAGCCATCACTTCTGTGAATAGTTTTTTTTTTTATGTCATCTGCACTCTCTCCTCTTTCTTCATTGACTCCGATCAGTCTTATGTTATTCTTCTTTGCATCATCTAGCAGCTGCTGGATTGATTTTGCATGGTCCCTTACAATTTTAAAGCAATTTTTCTTTTTCTGTTCTCTAATTGCAATCTTATCTTCTATATCTGAAATTCTGTCCTCACATTGGCTCATTCTGCTGTGTAAACTTTCAATGGAGTTTTTAAGCTCCTAGATATCTGTTTGCATTTGTTTTATGAATTTCATTTGTTTCCTATGTTGGGATTCCATAATGTTCCTCTGCTCTTTTTTTTAATCTGTGTCCTCTATAGATTTAGTAATCATGTCTTACACTATGGACACCATCCCTACTGACATCTGAGAAATTATTTCTGATTTCATTTTTTCCTCTGTTATTGCCAGTTCAGGGAGTCCACATGGTTGAGTATCACATTATTCCATTTTGTTTCCCTTTGGGGTTGCTTTAGGCGATCTGGAAGTAGATTATGAGACTTGTTTATGTGTCTTCTCATTTCAACGTGGGATGGGAGGATGGGTGCTGCTGGTGCCCTGCATTGTTTGCCTCCTTGGCACTTGGGGTGGTGGTATGGCCAAGTTCACCTCATCTGCACTGGGGGCAGCTCTACTCCTCTGCACTCAGGGTGCAGTCCAGAAGGTTCACCTCCTCTGCCTAGGGTTTATTAATCTTATCCCTTCAAAGAAGCAACTATTTGATTCTGATCCTTTGTAATTTTTTTTCAATTTTATTGATTTCTGCTCTGAGCTTAATAATTTCCTTCCCCTATTAGTCTGGGGCTTGGATTTTTCTTTTTGCAAGACTTCATTAAAAATCATTAGGTTATTTATTTGGGGTCACCGTTTTTCTAGGGTAGCCAGTTAGTATTTCCTTTTTAGAAATGCTTTCATTACATCCCATAGATTCTGATACATTGTAGTTATCATTGGTGTTTGATTCTAGGAAAGTTTAAATTTCTTCCCTGATTTCTTCCATTGGTTGTTCAAGAGTACATTATTCAATTTCCATGTGTTTCTGTAGTTTCTGTGATTTTCTTTGCTGTTGATTTCTAGCTTCATAAATGGAAGTGTTATGTACTGAAATTTATATATATAGATGTAAAAAGACCAAACCTAATTATATTCAACAAAATTCCAATAGACAATTAAAAAAGTGAAATATAAAACAGAATTATATATATATTATATATAATATATATATGATTGTCCTGCCCTATTGTTTAGGATGAATATCCTGAGCCACTTGTCAAAGGTGCTTTCTTTAGATTACCTTATTCATGAGCCTCTAGTGTTCTCAGGGTCATGGTGGGGAGTTGGAGTCACTCTCTATATAGTGTCTCAGCATTCGAGTCCCAGTCCATATCCCTAAAGACCTTCCACTGCAGGCTCTATGCTCCTTCTCATGCTGGTCTCTGGGTTTCCAGGCTGTGCATCTTCCTCAACCTCTGTGACAAGCTCTGCATACTCAGCTTCCTACTGTGGAGTTCTCCAGGTTATGGTGCAATTCCACCATCTCCCTCAGCCAGTGATCTCAGAAGCAGGTGAGGGTTATGAAAGGGATGTATCCCCTTAACCTCCCATGATCATGCAAGTCAGTTGCCTTGGTTCTCAGATTTGTCTCAGGCTTGCAGACTCCACTGTGCCTGGTGCTGAGGGAGGGGGATGGGGCTGACAAAAGCTGGAGCCAGTACTGTTCAGATGTTCTCTCACCATTCCTAATGCTTCTCTTCTGTCTCTGCCTTATTGACTGAAGTCTCTCTGGGTCATAGTCACCTCAGTGCCCAATGTTAGAGACACAAGCCCACGCCTAGGCTGTCTGGGTTGGTGATTGGGACTTTTAGCTCTGCCCTAGCTCCCTGCTCTTCTGTCAAGCTTGCAATTCCCACAGTATCCAGGATCAAGGACAACTTCCCCTATGCAAGTATTTCAGTCTCAGGGTCCCTACATCCTAGGGGTTATGCCATTGGGGTTAACCTACACTGTAGTTGGTAGTGGCTAGGGAAAGCACTAAGGTGGCTGCCACCCCCAGGAGCTTTGGAATTATACCAAATGGCACATATATTGTAGATTATTGTGAACTATGGTCACCAAACTGTCATAGAACACTAGAATTTATTCTAATTGAATTTTGGTGCTTCTATCCTTCCTTACCTTCACCTCTCCCAGCCTCTAGAAATCACCATTCTGTATTCAGATTAACATTTTTTTAGCTTTCACATATGAGAGAATATGCAGCATGTGTCTTTGTGGACCTGCCTTATTTCACCTAGTCTGCATCTATTTATTTCCTGAAAATGACAGGATTTCATTCTCTTTCAGGAATGAATATTTCAGTGTGTATATATACCATTTGCTTTATGTATTCATCTGTTGGTGGGCACTTAGATTGATTCCATATCGTGGCTATTGTGAATAGTGCTACAATAAGCACAGAAGTACAGGCATCTGTTTTATATACTGCTTTCAATTCCTTTGAATATATACCCAGAAATGAGATAACTGGGTTATATGGTGGACCTATTTTCAACTCCCATAGTATTCTCCATAATGGTTGTATTAATTTACATTCCAACCAACGATTTTTAAAAATTACCCTTTCTCCACATCTTGACCACCATTTGTTATTTTTGTCTTTTTAACAACAGCCATTTTAACTGGGTGAGATACCTCCCTGTGGTTTTGATTTACATTTCCTTGATGGCTTGAGTATGTTTTCACATATTTGTTGGCCATTTGTATTTCTTCAACAATACATTTATTCATGTCACTTGTCCAATTTTAATTTTTGTTTTCTGAGTTCCTTATACATTCATTGCCAGATGAGCACATAGCAAATATTTTCCTCTCATACTTTAGGTTGTCTCTTCACTTGTTTTCTTTGCTGTGAATAAGCTTCCTTAAGGCACAGAAGTGTCTTCTTATGAATCTAAGTTGTTTTCCAGACACGGTAATTTGTTACTATTATGACAATAAAGAAAAGGCATCTAGAAGAGATAAGAGGTAAAGGGGTGTGTGTGTGTGTGTGTGTGTGTGTGTGTGTGTGTGTGTCCCTTCAGGTGTAGGTGGGAGGGCAGAAGAAGCAATGGAAAATATGCTCTGATAGTACCAGTAACGATTTGGGAATGACCAGGTTACCAGGGGCTGAAAAAAAGAAGACAATCATCGGTGTAAGCAAAAAGTAACACTATGGTCTCCAAACACTTGGTTCCTCACTTCGCCACTTGGGAGGAGGTGCAGCCCATCTGGTAGGTTCTATTGCCTGACACTGAGCCAATGTTACTCATTAATTTTGCACATATCTGTTATTTTCTTTCCTTTTTTCATTAGATATATTTAAGTACATAAAAACATCTCTACATTCTGTGCTTTCTACTTATAGGTACTAGTGGATTTGCTCAAGTAAATCTTTGCTCTTCTTTGCATTGTCATTTGTCTTGTGCATTGTCTCAACTCCATCCTAATGTATGACTTTCAAAGTGTGCTTCAACTCTATACATTTTTCTTACTTTGTAAACATTCTACAGAAAGTAGATGAATGTAGCCCATGCTTTTCTAATGTACTCTAATACCAACATCTCATCCAAATAATCTTCCTTTGCAAGGTCCCTATCAGTAACCTTTGCAAGGTTTCTATCAGTAACACTGTGACTTTTTTCAGTTTCCTAGGCTAGAAAAGTTTCTTAGGTGCATCCATCCTTTTTATACTTCTTTCCACCTGCCATGAAAAAGCCACTATTCTTTGAAACATGGGTTTTTACTTTGTGATTTATTTTCTTTCTTGTAACATTGCCCAGACTCTTTTTTGTAGCCTTTGGGTTTTTGAGTAGCACTTGACTATGAAGACATGGTAGGAGGATCAAGAAGTCCAGATATATAGAAGTCCAGAGATAACCAATGAAAATCATTGTGCAGAATTTTGATATAGGGTTCGGAATCCTAGTGATAAGGATTTGACAGGGTCCTATTAACTCGAGAAGTTTCTTCTATACACCTTAATATTCTTATTTTCAATATAAATATGATATCCAACTTCAGAGGTACTAAAGAAAACTAAATGAAATAATATATAGTGAAATAAGAATATAGTATTTAACATATAAGAGATACTCAGTAACTCAGAGTAATTATTTCTTATCTGAAAGCATGGATGGAAGCACTAGAATTGAAGATAAACCAGGAAGTAATATTAGGTAAGAACCAATAAAGGATAGATAATAAAAAAGAAGTGATCATATATAAGCCTAAGCTCAAAATGTGCTTGTGCAGAATTTTCCCTCTTGTGTTTTTGAGACTGAAAATCTTGACCAGATAGCATTCTGGTCCAAGAAGAAGAACTGGGTCCAGTCTTCACCTGACTGCAAGCCCAGCCAAGTCCAGGATAGATCTGCCAAACTACATTCATGCCACCAAATAACAAGAAACAAGAAATGATTATTGTTTGAGAACAATGGGTCTTGGAAAGATTTTATGCAGCATTTCTCTGGAAATAACTAAGCAGAACAAACATCATATATTTAATTATTCACTCAGGGAATTTTTATTTCTTTTGTGTTGCTAACTCTAATACAGGAACACTAATTTGAATGCATGTAAGAAAAGTTTGCAAGTCATCCAATTTCTTTTATAACATAATGAGTTTTTCTATTGATTAATGTATGTCACATAAGTAAAATAGCATTTCCCTTATCAGAATGTTGGCTCTCACATATTCATCACTGTCATTAGTTCATTAACTTTTTTCTTTCCTTACAATATTTAATGATACAAAATATACAAAAGAAGGGATATAACCTACATAAATGAAAACAAGCCATTCCTTGGTAATTTCTCCCTTAGAAATTAATGATTAGCATCACTGTATTTATTTCAATAACTCCTGCCAGTTCCTCCAATATAGAATGATTTGTTGTGACTTAAGTTGGAATGTTAACAGATTTATGATGTTAACTATAGAAAAACTATATAACAAATACTTTTCATTTTCATTATTAATATATTTTCATCATTTTGAAATATTATGAACTACTCATATCACCAAAGAAATCTTAACTATTGGTATTAACCGACATTTATTAAAAGAGTCATTTGAGAAATTACTGGGGCCACATCATGCATAATACACCGTGTTAGGTGATAGAAAACAGCAGCAATCCAGACTGGAACACTCCTCACTCTCGTGGAACTCAATATTTTGCAGTGCAGCAGCAGAAGAAATGAGGGCGCTTCATTGCACAATTCATTGCACAATCAATTGTGTAATTTGAATTGTGCAGCTGTGTTAAAGAAGTAGCGGAAAATCAGGGAAAGCTTCCTTGAGGAAGTAACATTTATAGATACAGCTAATGACTGATCTTTCCTAAACAGAACTGTCAGCAGAGAGTTGAAGATGGAAAAGAAAATTCTGAGTAGAGGGAAGAGCACACATAAGGGACAGAAGATGTACTGTATACTGGACCTCAGAAAAGGGGTCGTTGAAGGAAAAGCAAGCAAAAGTATCAATGAGGCTGGGGAATGAAACTACTCCCATAGTTCAGGCAAGCCATGGCGATAGTATAGACTACTGCTGGTGGTAGACCTGAATGAAGTATGTAGATTTGACCTTATAATTAAAGAAACAGATGAGAGACTGGAGGTGATAAATGACGCAGAAGGAATTATCTCTATTATATCCCAAGTTTTTAAGTTAACTAGGTGATTTGGGTATTCACTGAGATTGAGAAAAATTTTAGACTCAGTGATATTTCAGGAACTAGAGCAGAAGTCAACAAATTATGGTTCCCAGATCAAATATGACCATCTCTTGTTTTTATAAGTAAACTTTGATTGAACCCAGTCAATTCATTTATTTATGCCTTTTCACTTTAACAGCAGAGATGAATAATAGTTGCAACAGATACAATTCGACCACGAGAGCCTAAAATATTTGCTATACGGTCCTTTATAAAAATATTTTGCTGGCATATAATCTGAAGTAGGCTTTGTGGAGTTATTAGCATATTGATTATAATTAAAATTATAGGGATTAATGAAACTGTCTACAGGAAGTATATAGGATGGAAAGGGATAGCTAGGATAGATCCCTGAAGACTATGTATCCAAGGAGAAAGGTAAAGTGCAAGCTGGCAAGAAGACTGAGAAGAAATGGCTTGAGGGCCGGGGATTTAGCTCAGTGGTTCCGCCACCTGCCTCGCAAGTGCAAGGACCCAAGTTCGATCCCCAGTACCAAAAAAAAAGAAATGGCTTGACAAGTAGAATCCTATGAATCCATGAATCCTATGTTATTTAATTGAAAGATGAGGAAGTGAAAAATGTCAGTTGCTAATTGATGAGTTGTTATTGTCCTTAGAAAAAGCCATTCTGATAGTATAATGTTGATAGAAATCATACTGAATTGAGTTGAGCTAAAGAAGACGATTCTTTCAAGAAGCTCAGCAGCAAGAAAAGGAGATAAGAGTAGTTACTTGAAGAGAAAATTTGCATGAGGGCAGGTCTTTATAATAAGTTAAAAATTAATAATTTTAAATCTTGAGGAGAAGAAACTAGTAGAAAGGGAGCAGTTAAAGAAACAGGAGACAGAAGGAAAACATAGCACAACTTACCTGATAAGGCAGGAAGGGATGAGATCCACTGTTATGGTTTGTGTCTAGATGTCCCCCCCAAAGCCTCATGTGGTCATAGGCTATTCTGGAGGTAGGTGAATCTAGTGTGTGACTGATTCATGGTGGGGGTAGACCTGAGGGCACTAGGATTAAGGGAGTGAGCACTACCAGCCCTAGGTAGTCTGAATAAGATAAAAGGGGCATGCATCTCTCACCATGCACTAAACTAAAATCGAAATGGATTAAGGATCTAAATATTAAAATAGAAATGCTGAAAGGCCTGGAACAGAGGTTAGGTAGAACTCCTGAAGACGTTGGTGTAGGAAAAGATTTAATGAACAAAACCTCAGTTGCCCGTGAACTAGCACAAACAATCAACCAGTGGGATCTCTTCTTATTAAAAAGCTTCTGCACAGCAAGAGAAACCACCAACAGTGTGAAGAGACAACCCACAAGGTGGGAAAAAATCTTCACCTGCTGTTCCTCAGACAAAGGTCTGCTATCTCGAATCTATAAAGAACGAAAAAAATCAGACCTCCCAAATTTAAAGACCCAGTCCAAAAATGGGCATCTGAAATGAACAGACATTTCTCACACAAAGTAGAAATAGCAAATAAACATGAAAAAATGTTCAACATCACTGGTTATTTGAGAGATGCAAATGAAATCAATGCTGAAATTCCACCTCACCCCAGAAAGAATAGCTGCTATCATGAAATCAACCAATAACAATTGCTGGCCGGGTGGTGAGTAAAAAGTAACCCTTCTCCACTGTTGATAGGCATGTGGACTGGTGCAAGCACTGTGGAAATCAGTATGGAGATACCTCAAAGAACTAGGACTGGAAGTCCCATTTGACCCAGCTATTCCTCTGCTGGGAATCTTCCCCAAAGAATTAAAAGAATCATACCACAGTGATATATGTGTACCCATGTTCATAGCATTGGTAATAACTAAAACTTGGAAGAAGCCCAAATGCCCATCAACTGGAGACTGGATAAAGAAAATGTGGGAGTTTTTTTATAAAATGGAGTACTACTCAGCCATAAAAAATGAGAAATTAGAGACATTTATAGCTAAATGGATGCACACTGAGGCGATATTCTTAAGTGAAATAAACAGGACACACATGTGCAAATACCAAATAGTTTCTCTAGTGTGAGAAACCAGAAGTGTAAATAAGGACTAAAAGGTATAATAGATAATGTGAAATAGGAAGAAAAGGGGCAAAGGGGAAGGAAGTGGGAGGGGTAGGGGAAAGGAAAGAAGGGAATGGAATTAATAAGAGAAAATTAAAAAATGGAAACAAAGTGTTTGTAAATAGGGAGGGACGTAGGGGTTGAAGGGAGGGCAGGGGAAGGGGAAAAAATAAGAACCAAGAGAGATTATGTAAAGGTGCAAATTTCCAATGATGAATGTCATTATATTGTATACCTAAGATTTTAATAAAATTTTAAAAAAAGATAAAAGGGGCAGGGAGATGCTGTTAAGGTTCCCTTGTTGCTTTCGCTACCTTGTGCATGCCACCTTGTTTCTCCTCTGCAATGCCTGTTTGCCACTACCCTGCTTTGGAGCCAGCCAATTATGGACTGAAAACTCTATGAACTATGAGTTAAATAACCCTTTTCCCCTTTAACTTGGGGTGTTGGGTTTTTTGTCTTAGCAATGAGAGAAAAATAACTAGCAGATCCACTCTACAAGTTGAAGAAGGACATTAGGGATGGGGCAAGTAAAGGGAAAGGATGAGTGTAGTGAGTGGTAGGTCTACAGTTTTATAGTGTTTACCCTGGGAAGTTGAAGGATATTCCCATCTGAAAGCTTCTAACTTCTGTGAGAATGGCAGGCACAGTGTCACTAAATAGTGACAGGGTAAGGTGGTAAATGAGGTAGAGGTTAGGAAAGGGGGAAAAATATAGAACATTTAAAATAAATGTTTGAAGCTACGTATTACTATAATTGCAGCATTAATTACAATTTGAAGAGCCACAAATCCTCTTTGCCAGTATGTTATCAAATAACAAGTTTTCATCATATCTAGCTGAACAGCGTGCTTTCAGGAAGAAGAGAAATATGTTCTTCATAATCAGATTGAGTCAATTACTGGAATTAAATCTTTAACTAACTGTGAAATAAAGTATCTAAATGTCAGTACAAAGGTCATGATTACAAAATCTAGAGTATTTGTAATACACACTGCAAAGCTGGAAGAAAGAAGATTATTATTGAATGGCTGACAATATAATGAGATTCCCTTTCAGGAAAGATTGACCTTGAAGTTCATGGGGAAAATGTGTATTACTTCTATATTTGTTTGTATTAACATTTCTATTATTTCCATGAGGGGATTTGACAAAGTAGCAAAAAAGATTTTTAAGCAATTTTCATGTACTTACCTGAGTATTCAGTGTGTTCCTTCATAACTGGGTTTCTGTATCCCCAATTAAACATCACCTGCTGTGAGAAAGTATTATTTAAGGCCACTCCCACCTATTCAGGACAGTTTTTGAATGTACTGCATCTTTGGTTTCTCCATGAGGTATCCCAACAATTGTTCTTCCTACTGTGAATGAAAAATATAAATAGTCACAGAAACTTACTACTAGAGAACACAAAAATTACAATTGTTATTTATCTAAAAATTAGTGGTCTTACTATCTCTGAAAAGATGCCTTCTGGTTAAAGGCTGAAAGTCTTTTCTATTGTTTTAAGTTCAATAAGAATGCATAAAAATATAAATGATATATCAGAATTGAAAGCGTAGTTTTAGTGCGGTCTCATTTTGATAATGAACTGAATTTGTATCTATATACCTATCTATATATGATCATATGCATTTATAGATTTATATGTATGTATCACCAATAATAAATCACTGAAAAAGACCAGGAAAACAATACCATTCACAAGAGCATCAAGAAAAATTAAATACTTAGGTATTAACATAACCAAGGAAGTGAAAGACTTCTACAAGAAAAACAACTGTACTCTGAAAAAGGAGATCAAAAAAGACATCAAAAAACAAAAAAAAATCCTCTTCCTGGATAGGCAAAACATATATCATCAGAAAGGCCATACTTCCAGAACTGATACACAGGTTTAGTTTAGCCGATAACATCCATGCTTTCTAGGGTAAGATGGACTCTTAATTTTATTTTAATTTATATTTCTTTAATGGCCAGTGATGCTAAATATTTTTTCATGTACTTATTGGCCATTTCCACTTCTTTTTTTTGGTACTGGTGATCGAATTTGGGTCCTTGTGCTTGTGCAGCAGGCGGCAAAACCACTGAGCTACATCCCCGGCCCCATTTCCACTTCTTTAGAGAAGTATCTATTAACTTCAATTGCTCATTTTTTGATTGGGACTTTTATTTTGAGGGAGTCTAATCTTTTTGAGTTCTTTATTTTTTCTAGATATTATTGTTTTGTTTGAAGGACAACTGGTAAAATTTTTCCCATTCTGTAGGTTGCCTCTTCACTCTATTGGTTGTTTCCTTTGCTACGCAGAAGCGTTTTAATTTGATAAAATTCTATTTGTTGGTTGTTGGTGGTATTTCTAGTGCAACTGAGGTTTTATTTAGAAATTCCTGGCCTATGCCTATGTCTTCAATAGTTTTACCTATTTTATCTTCCAGCAGATTCAGCATTTTTATTTTGTTTTGTTGAGACAGGGTCTCACTATGTTGTTCAGACTGGCCTTGACCTCACTATGCAGCCCAGGCTCACCTTTAACATGCAGCAATCCTCCTGCCTCAGCCTCCCAAGTGCTGAGTTTACAGGTGTGCGCCACCACACCCACCATTTCTATTTTAATATCTAGGTTTTTGACGCATTTTTATTTAATTTTAGTAGAGGATAAGAGATATGAGTGTAGATTCAATCTTCTGCATGTGGATAACCAGTTTTCCCAGCACCATTTGTTAAGGGGGTAATTTTTTGGCCTCTTGGTCAAAGACCACGTAATTGCATGTGCCTTGGGTTATTTTTGCACCCTCTATTCTATCCTATTAATCCACGTGTCGTGTGTGTGTGTGTGTGCCAGTACCATTCTTTATCACTGTTGCACTGTAATATAGCTTGAAATCTGGAATGTCATGGTTCCTGATTTGCTTTTGTTGCCCAAGATTGTCTTGGCTATTCTGGGTTTCTTCTACTTCCATACAAAATTTTAGGATTGCTATCTATTTTTAGTTCTGTGATGAATACTGCTGGTATTTTCATTGGGACTGCACTAAAATATATATGGCATTTTGACAATATGGGTTCTGCTTACCTGGGAACAGGGAGTGTCTTTTTATCTTGATATCCTCTTCAATCTTTTTCAGATTACTATAGTTTTTGTTATAGAAGTATTTCACTTCCTTGGTTAGGTTAATTTCTAAGTGTTTAATTAATTTGAAGCTACTGTAAATGGTATTTTTTTTTCCAAGTTCTTTCTCAGTTGGTTTGAGTATTCAGGAATGCTGCTGATATCTGTATGTTGATACTTTATTCTACTACTTTGCTGAATCTTTGTATTAGTTCTATGAGACTTTTGCTGAAGTATTTTGGGTCTTCAATGTAAAGGGTTATGTCATTGGCAAATAGAGATAGTTTGAATTCTTTCTTTCCTACACATTTTCTTTCTCTTTCTCTTGTCTGATTGCTCTGGCTAAAGTTTGTAGTACTATATTGAATAAGTCTGATAAGAGTGGACACTCTTGTTTTTTTTTTAGAGTTTTTCAGCTTTTCCCCATTTAGTAGGATTTTGGCAGTAAGCTTGTCATAAATGGCTTTTGCTTTTGTTAGGTAGACATAAGGGCCTTCTGTACCTATTTTCATCAGGGTTTTTATAATGAATGGGTGTTGGATTTTGTCAAAGTTTTTTCTACATCTATTGAGATCATCATTTGTCCTTGCTTCTGTTTATGTGATGTATTAGATGGATTGTTAAACCATCCTTGCATCCTTGGGATGAAGCCTACTTCATCACGATATATGATCTTTCTGACATTACCTTTTGTTTGCCAGTTATCTTGTTGAGGATTTTTGCATCTATGCTCATTAAGGAAACTGGCTTGTAGTTTTCTTCTTTGTTGCTTTTTAGTCCTTGTAACATTTTATCTTCAGGGTAATCCTAGCTTCGAGGAATGAGTTTGGCAGTAGTCGTTCCCTTTCAGTTTCACTTAAGTGTTTGAGAAGTATTGGAGTTAGACCTTCTCTGAAGTTCTAGTACTATTCTGTGGTGAATCCATCGAGTCCTTGGATTTTCTTTTTTTGGTAGGGTTTTTATTAGTATCTCTACTTGATTGCCTATTCTTGGTTCAATCTTAGTAATCTTTTTGGTTCAACCTTAGCAATTCCTATGTGGTTAGAAATTTCTCCATTTTTTCTCAGTTCTCCAATTTACTGAAATGTATATTTTTAAAATATTTCTTATAAATTGCTGGATTTCAGTAGTGTTGGTTGTGATTTGACTTTTTTCATTTCTAATTGCATTGATATAGTTTTTTTCTTTCCTTCTTGGAGGTAAGTTTGGCTGAAGGTTTATCAATCTTGTTTATCCTTTCAAATAATTAACTCTTTGATTTCCTGATTCTTTGTATTTTTTACTCTCAATTTCATTGATTTCTACTTTGATCTTTGGAATCTGTTTTTATTGAGATTTTTGGATTGCTTTTGTCTAGGATCTTGAGATGTATCATTAGGTTATTTGGATTTGCTCAATTCTTTTAATGTGTGCACTCAGTTATAAACTTTGCTCCTAGAACTGCTTTCATTGTATCCATAGGTTCTGGCATGTCATGCTTCTATTGTCATTTGATTCTTGATTTTTTTATTTCATTCCTCATTTCTTCTGTGACCCACTGATTACTCAATAATGTTTAATCTCCATCTGTTTGTATAGTTTTTACAGTTTCTTTTGCTGTCAATTTGTAGGTAGTATGCAGGGGACTTTTCCAATTTTTTCCATGTTTTATAGCCTAAGATATTAGTTTTGAAAAAAGTTCAATGTATTGAGAAAAGTGCATTCTGCTGTTGTTGGACGAAACTCTGTAGATATGTTGTCTCTTTTTTTCAACGGTGTAATTTATCACATATCTTTGCTAATTTTTTGACTAGTTGGCATGTCTTGATTGATAGTGGGGTACTGAAATCCCTTGCTATGATTGTGTGATGTCTACCTGTCCTTTTGTGTCCAAGAGTTTTTGTATTATGAAGTTGGACATGTCATATTTGGTACACAGATATTTACAATAGTTATCTCTTCCTGCTGAATTGTTTACTTTACCAACATGTAATGGCTATCTTTGTCTCTTCTAATCAGTTCTGGCTTAGGGCTAGATACACTCCAGTTGGTGGGGGGATCCACTGGATTTTATGCCAGCACTGTGACAGTCCCCTCTGAAAACCACACAACCGTTTGGGCTTCTCACCACAGAAGGCAGGACCACTGTGTTCTACAAGCCTGAGCTCTCCACTGCTTAAATTTCTCAGGAGGTCTATGACTAACCCAACCCTTCCCTACAACTATGTCTTGTGGCTATCTCTCTCCTAGTCACTGTGGTAGGGTGACTCAAAGTCCTAAGGTGTAATTGTTCTGTGAATTCTGATTCCAGGAGTAGTTCAGTCTTAATTAACCCTTTTGTAACATGGCTCCTGATTAATCACTCTCAAATATAGTGGTTTCTGTTCTAACTCTAGTCTGCCATGTGGAAAGAGTCACTTTCACAATAAAATCTCACACAGTATTTGTAGTTTACAATAGCTGTGGGCTTTTCCCAAGACTAGCACTGCCTGCCTACTCCACTGCTCCTCCCTGAAGCTGCTGACCTTGAGTTTACCTGGTGTTTTTGGAGACAGATCCACCTCCCAAGAAACTGAGTTAGTCTTCTAGTATGGTTTTTTTTTTCCTGTATACTGTCTTTAATTTCTCCAGTTTCTCCGTGATTTCTAGTTTGCCTGTTGGTCTTTCTTGATTCCTGGATCTCTTCTTCCTTTTTACTTCTCTAAGTTGTTGCTTTCCAGGTGTCTGGATTCCAGGTCCTAGAGAGGCTGTGGTATACTACTGGCATTTACTCCACCATCTTCCAAGCTGAGGCAATCTCAACAGCTTGAATGGAGTGTGAACTCACATGTCCTAGGCTATGGCCATCTCTATTTTAACTTTTTAAAAGGTGAATAAAATACAATATATTGAGGACTTACACACTATGAGCCACTGAATCTGCACATGGTTTTTCACTCATACAAACAAGCTATTGTGTCTTACTATGTTGTCCAACCTCCTGCCTAAGCCACTTGAATAGCTGGGACTGCAGGCATGTACCCCAGAACTTGATTTGTCATTAATCTGAAAGTACACTATTAAGCTATGGTTGAATTTCTGACACACTGAAATTGTGAGTTGAAAAATGTGGATTATTTTAAGGTGTTAAGTTTGGAGGTGATCTGTTTGCAGCAACAGATAATACACCTATTTCTCTGAATATGCTACAGGCCCTTTAAAGAATCTGAATTGTTTACATTTAAATACTCAGCTCCTAACCTAGTGTTTTACCCAATGTAGAAATTTAAAAATAAAAGAAAATGTTGAATGAACAACTGATAGACTGACTTACTGCTAAATTATATGACAGAAGACCAGGCCAGTCTGGGGGCAGTTTTCTATAAAAAGGCTCACTTTCTCATCACACACTCATAGCCACTCTCAGAATGTAACATTTCTTCACAACAATAAAAATAAGTTTATAATTACAAACTCTTGAAAATTTGTCTTCTAATCTAAATGTTCATTTTCAGAAGACCAAGAAAAGGTATTAAGTACCACAAAGTCTATTCCTGAGGAACTGCTTTCTTAGGCCACTCAGCTTTTATCCAGATCTCTCAACTTTCACTCTAACCATTAGTTTAATGCCTTCTTACAGCAGGGAATTCTAAGACCTAATTATATTTGAAAATAACTGCTCTCACTAATGCTAATTTTCATTTTCTGATGCATTTCATAACTGATCTTTTGACAAAACAGTGCTCATTTTAGACACCTTTGGCCACTTTTAGCAACATGCAGAGATGTGTGCAAACCCAGAGACCCACCCATTGAACCCATTGTTTTTAACTAGTGTATTCAATATTTTCAAGTAACAGAGGACAAAAGTACATTGGTACCTTGGTTCACCAAGTTAATCTGTCTGTTCCATAATTCTGAGGAAGATGGTCACTTTTGTGTTTATGTGGGGAAAGTGGCCTCCATAGTGTTTCTCACCAGATCTACAGTTTGCAAACATAAGCAAAATTTTGCCAAATGCTTCTGTTCACAAACAGAATTGTTCATAAACAGAAGCAATGTGAACCATGCGTTACTGTACCACAAAAATCTAATTGGCACTCTTTGTGAGAAGAAATGGTTAAAAATATAGGCCATGAAGTCATAGCTGGGTTCAAATCCTAGCTCTGCCAATTAGGAAATCAGTGTCACTGTGTAAGTCAATTAACTTTGCTGGTATCAGATTGTCCAGATATAAAGTAAAAGGTGAAATGAAAAATTCTTATTTTTAAGTGTTGTTGCAAAGAGTAAGTGTAATAAATTAACACCAGTGGTTCTCAAATGTCAGGATACATCAGGATCACCTGGAGAATTTGTTAAAATGCAGACGGTTGGGCCTCATCACTGGAATTTCTGATCTGATAGATCTAGGGAGGTCTGAGAATTTTCACTTCTGACAATTCCCCATTTTGATGCTACTGATTCATCAACTATATACAAAAAGTGCACCAAGTAATGAACAATTCACTAGAGTAAACTACCTACAAATGTTAGGATTACTATTTCTAAAGTTTAGTTCTCATAATCAAGTCTCTTTTAAAAGTGTGAATTGTTTTAGTTTCCAAACTTTCAAAAAAAAAAAAAACCTTTCATTTTGATTCATACTGAAATTTTCTCTCAGTGGGAATTATCATTAAACTACTTAAATAATTTATGCAGGGTAAAAATAAATTGAATTATCTGAAGTCTTTGAATATTACTGGTTTTACTATTCAAAGCAAATGAAGTGAGAGAAGTAAAAAATCAGACTGGAGACAGTGGTCATACTTCTATTGGCAAAAATGATATCCCAACACCACCCAAAAACCCCCCAAAATGGGGGTCTCCTTTTACCATCGTTGCTCATCCCCTTTCCAGTTATTCTAGTTATCAATAAAATTGACTTTGGGATTATGAGACAACAGGATCTCTTGACTGCCATTTCAAGTCATTTCTTGACTGAGAAGTTTCAGATCTGTGACTTCTGAAAGGGATCAAAGGAAGGATTTATAAGTAATGATTCAGAATCCAGCTTCAGGCTCCAGGCACCATTCCTATCTCCTGTCACCTGCAGCTATTCTGTCTTCTTCAGTTTGATGAATGAAAGAGCCTAACTTCCAGCTCACCCATATTTCTTGTTCTTTGAATGTTCTGTAAAGAATGTCTTTGAACCTTGTCACTTCGTATTTCCCAAATGAAGCAACCAGGGTGACTTTTACCTTTAGAGTTCAACCACTGGCTTCCCAGACTGCTTTGCAGGCTGTGCCACTGCTTAAGCAGCCCCATCCCACCCCTTTCAGGACTAGGAAGGTGCCCTTTCAGCACAACCCTCTCCTGCCATCTGGTGGTCAAGTGGTTTCAGCCATTTGTCTGCCCTGTCTCTCCTAGGGCATACTGGACACCAACTGGCCTGCAGCCTGTACTGTCTGTACTGTGCTGTTTCCATCTAACAGGATTAAAAACTCTATCTGATGGCTACTGAGACTTTGAAAATAAGAAAGGGTAACTTTAATTGTAAAGTTAGAAATAAAATATTTTTAAATAGACTTGTCTTTGACACTTTTCAAATGTGAGATGCCTTCTCCCTCAGCACAGTGCTCTATTGTTACTGTAAATTCTTTTAGCCTTCAGTTAAACAAAAAGACCAAGACATTTCCAGTGACTTTCTCTACAATTTAGTTCTCAACTTTTTTTCTCAATGGTCTGATGTATAGGTTCTGTATCCGCAGTTAATGTGAACATCCATGAAGGCCAAAAGTCTGGGTCTGCATCTTAACAATACATGGTTATTTTTAACAGCCATAAGTCAAACTGTACCAGTTAGATTTTTAAGGTCATTTCGTTGAACTTCAAAATGTAAGCAAGGCTATACATACTTGTGGATCTGCCAGTCTTTATGGACAGTTTAAATTTAAATTGGGCATCTGTTTCTACTAGTAATTACCCTTCTGTATTAGTCAGATTTTAGCCATCATGACCAAACACTCAACAAAAAAACACCTTAAAGGAGAAAAGGATTATTTTTGCTCACTGTTTCAGAGGTTTCAGTCCACAGTTGTCTAGCTCTGAGGTATAAATGACACAGTGGAAGGGTATAGCAAAGGAAAGCTGTTCACCTCATGGCAGCCAGGAAACTAAGAGGAAGCAAGGAAGAGCCAGAGGTAGGGACTGGGGACAAGATACACCCTTAAAAGTCACATCCCTAGTGACTTGCCTCATCCAATTAGGCCCCACCTCCTAACAGCACCTCCAGCTAAGAACTCATCAGTAGATTCACTCATTTTCAAGGGTAGCACCCCATGAACTAAACATCTTCCCAAAGTCCCACCTCTGAATGCATGAGCCCTTGGGGGGATGCTTTTGATCCAAACTACAATGCTACCCCAAAAGTAAATAATCCCAAATTGGGAATTTCATTAAAAAATAGCTTTAAAATAGGAGGCAGAAATAAGTCAGGCACAGAAAAGTATGTGCTACGTTATCTCATTTATTTGTGAAATCTAAAAAAGTTGATCTCATAGAATTTGAGAGTGGAATGATGGCTACCAGAGGCTGGGGACAGTAAGGGGAGGGAGAGAAGAGGAAAAGCTGATCAACAGGCACTAAATTACACTTAAATAGGCACAAGATGTTCTGGTGTGACATTGTCCAGTAATTACAGATAATAATGTACCCTACTTTTTTAAAGCTAGCAGAAAGAATTTTGGAAATTTTCACCAAGAAATGATAAATGATTGAGGGGATAGATATATTTAATTTAAACATGATAAAATGTAATAGTTGTGTTGAAATGTTCCACAGCATCTCATTAATATATACATTTTTATGTGTCAGCAATGAATTTGCTTTTAAAAAGCAGGTAACTTCACATGTAAGTAGATCAAAATATTCAAAAAATAATCCAAGATTAACTCAAAACAGCACACATATATGTACACAGACTTGTGTTCGCTTTGGCAGCACATATACTATGTACACAGACTTTTAGAACAAGTTTGTAAATATAACCTATCAAACTCTGATAGAATATACTTATTTAAAATCTAAAACTAAAAAAATTCTCTACTATCTCAGTTTAAGTGAACCAGAATCAAGAACCCACTTCCCTGTGAGCATAGGACATAAAACATTACTTATGCATAGAAAAACAACAAAATGTGTTAAAGACAACCTTTCCACTGACACATTGTGATAAATCCATGCATTAAATCAGTAATCTCAAATGGACACAATTTTGCCTCTCCCTGCTTGAGATATTTGGCAAAAAACTTCGTCATTTGGGGAGAGGGTGATACTGTCATCTAGTGGGAAGAGGGCCAGGAATTCCAGAAATATTCTACACTATACAAGACAGTCCCCCACAACAAAAATTATCATGTCCAAAATAATGCCAACATGATGATACCCAGTATTAAATAATCATAAATCATTTTGGTGGAAAAGATTTTCTAAGTAGAAATCTAATATACTTTGGACATCAAAGGAGAGACAGTAAAAGGTTTTATTCTCCAGCAGAATAGTATTTGTTTTAGATTTCGATACATTTCCTTCGCAGCACAATATCTTTTGGGGGGTGGGGTACTGGGGATCAAACTCGGGACCTTGCACTTGCGAGGCAGGCAGGTGGCAGGCACTGAGCTAAATCCCTGGCCCCTGCAGCACAGTATCTTAACCAAGGCCTCTAATATATTAGCCACTTCTTGCTCATGGCATCCATGACATCAATACAGTGGAGCACTCTAATGTTCTGTGAGATATCCAGCTGATCCAGGTCTACTGGAATATACTGAAAGGGGGTAGGAAACTTTAAATCTAATCTAAGGGCAAGAATTAAATGTATGCTTTTGTTCCTTCCAAAATTAATGCCAAACAGTGGATTTTGGATGCTGTACTAGGGATTGAACTCAGTGTCTTCAGATTGAGCTGCATCCCCAGGTCTTTCTTAGTTTTTATTTTGAGAAAAGGTCTCACTTACTAAGTTGCTCTGGCTGAGCTCAAACTTTGATTCTCCTGCCTCAGCCACTCAAGTGTTGGGATTGCAGTGTGCACCACTATGTCCAGCTCAAGAGTTTCTGATTCTCCTGGAAAAAAAGAGTTGTTTTCTCAGTCAGTGATTGAGTGCCATGTGAGAAAACCTGCTCTTAACCTGCTCTTACAAAGATAGCCCATCTGGTGAAGGTATTCAACTGGAGCTACTAGTTGGTTTAGACTGCTATAGATTATTGTCCTCCTCCAGAATCTGATTTTTGCAGGGGCAAGATTAGTACATTAAAATGGATATATGATAAACACCAATTCTCACTTGATACCACTAGGTTTTTAAGGGTGAGGCTATTTTTTTCCACACTTCCCCATTCTTTCTCAAAATTAAATGTGTCACTTCCTATCTTTGTTGGGGGGGGCAACTTTCCCTCTGTGCTGGGTTGAATAGTATGCCCCCAAATCCATGTCCTAAGGATTAAGGGCATAGCTCAGTGGTACAGTGTTTGTCTAGAACATAAAAGACCCTGGGTTCAATCCTTAGCACTACACAGAAAAACTGATGTCCTAACTGAAACCTCAGAATGTAGACCTGACTTGGAAATATTGTCTTAGCAGATGTAGTTAAGATTGTCTTATTAAAATAGAACATGCCCTAAATTCAAAATGACTGGCAACCTTAGAAGAAAAGAGACACCAAGACAGAATTACAGGAACATGGCCATGCAACGAGATTGGAGTCAGGCAGCTGCAAGCTGGGAATATCAAGGATTTCCAGCAACTACCAGAAACTAAAAAAGAATCAAGAAACTTATTCTATATTTAGTCCCCAGAAAGGAAACAATCCTGCTGACAACCTGACTGAACTTCTGGCCTCCAGAATTTAAGAGAATAAATTTCTGTGGTATTAAGCCACTCAATCTGCAGTGCTGATACAACAGCCTTAGAAAACTAATATGTCCACTGTAATTCATACCCCACAGTCCAAGAAAAGAGTATGAGAATTGTGCCAACTCTTATGTATGTCTATTACAATCACAAATTTTGAGACTAGAGACAGAAAGACCCAGTAGATCTATAAACTAGCGGATTTACTGTGAACAGTCTATGCTAGAGATATCAAAATGTACAGAGTTGATTAATATAAATGTGACTAAGGGAGCTAGCAATTATCAAGTTAGGATTCTATCCTCCCAGAACCTGGGAGACAGAGGCCTTACCTTCTTGATAATTATACTTAAAAAGAATGGCTCAGCTATACCACTTTCAGTATATTCCCTGAAGAATTAAAGATAGTATACCATAGCCATGTTTCTCATAGAACAATTTACAATCATTAAGCTAGTGAATAGCCTAGATGTCCATCAACAGATGAATGGATAAAGAAATGTGGGGTATACACAAAATGGCATATTAGTCATAAAGTAGAAAAAAATCATGTCATTTACAAGAAAATAGATGGAAATGGAGACCGTTGTGTTATACAAAATAAACCAGGCTCATAAGTTAAATACTGCATGTTTTGTCTTGTATGAACAATCCAAAAATAAATAAAATAAGGGAGAGATGACAGGAAACTAGAAGGTAGACTTTTAGAGACAAGGTATGAAATCTTAAAGGGAGGGGAAAGAGGATTAGGGAGGTGATATGGATAAAAATCATCAAAATGCTATATTCATGTGCCAATATACAAAAACAAATCTCATTACTCTATATCACTAATATACACTAATAAAAAAAAAGGGAAAAGAAAGAATGGCTCTCAGGACCTTGAGAGAGAAACTTGAGTTTCAATAGATACTCTTTCCTGGCAGCATTGAGTTTTCTCAGATAAGCATTTTACTGCAACCAGAGATTAACCTTAATGATGTGGCCTTATTCTGCTAGACACCATAGATACTTTGAGTCTCTCCATGCAAGACTCTGGGGAGAGTTATTATGTGCCCAAAGTTTTATACTTCTCGTTGTTCACTACCGTAGTTGGGTCTGTGTGATTTCTGATGTTTAAATGCTGCCACCTCTGCTCAATTAATCAGGATTTTATCATTCCCATTGTTCTGACAGCCAAACACTGTAATGCCACTGCTCATGATGTAATGAGATCAGCTCACAGGGATAGGATCTCTCATAGGATCAGCTCACCACCAATTAAGTGATGGTTTTCTCACTAGGGCATTCCTTGTTGCTTTAATTTTCATCATCTACTGTTTCCTGGCCTCATGCAGCACACCCATCCAAGCATGCCCACTCAATTTTCCAAGTTCTTCATCCTTTGTGCCATCACATACTGCAGATTTTCAACATTCACAGGTGACACTGCATGGGCCGTTGCTTTGTGGATGCAGTGTTCTCACACCAGCTCTTGGTTTCCTGCCACGGGGTTAAAATTCCAGCATGTCAGAACTGACTGCCTTCAAATATATAAACACCTACCCAATTCTGCACTACTTTTTTTTGGAGGGGGGTTAATGGGGATTGAACCCAGGGCCTTTGCACTGATCTTTAAAAATTTTTTTAAGACAAGGTCTCATAAGTCACTAGGTTAGCCACGATGAGCGTAAACTTGTGATTCTCCTGCCTCAGCCTCCCAGAATACATGTTCTGCATCACTTCATCACTCTCAGAATCCAGTTCCAAGCATATTATCCTAGCTCCTGTGAGTAGATATGGGTAGTCCTGAACTTGTTATGTGTACAGCTCCTTTCTTCTCTCAGTAACAACATGGATTTGGCCAAGTTATTTTATGACCTATCCCTTGTTTTTGACCTGATAGCCAAAAGGAAGGTAAACAGGAGCAGATTCTGAAAGGGGGGTTATATTAGTTTCCTAAGACTGTCCTAGGGAATAAACAGATGAGGACTGCTTCCTGGTAATTCTCTCATAGCTGGAGAAAAAACAATCTTTTGTTCCAAAAAAGGAATGCAGATGGCTCATTACAGTATCAATTACAGCCAGCAACAATGAGCTATTCTATGTACAAACAAAGGGTTTGGAATGACTCAAGTTTCCAAACTTGAGCACTCTGCTGCTGGTGCAGAGAAATTAATAAAATACCGTATTTCAAGATTTTGGTGGTCTTCTGAGTCTGTGATACTGTTTTTACAGAACTTTTCAATTGTGTGGTTTATTTTCTACATTACCAAGTTTTGAAGCAATGGCTTTGGTTTCAAAGTTGTCTTTTTGGGGTCAGGGATTTAGCTCAGTGGTGCCGCCACCTGCCTCATGAGCACAAGGTCCCAAGTTTGATCTCAGGTACCAAAAAAACAAAAAACAATCAAATTTGTCTTTTTATTCTCCACAAGGGCTTCCCTGAGACAATCACCTGGTCCAGTGAATTTTACAATTTGCATTTTCAGTTCCTTAACAGCTAATTCATTGGTCCAGTGACTCTCAATAAGTTTTCAGGCTTCCTTACTCTGACTAGGACCCTGATTTCCAAGAGTTGTTCAGGTGCAGGGGTGTGTGATCCCAGCTCCTCAGGAGGATGAGGAAAACTGCGAGTTCAAGCCCTGCCTGCCCAACTTAGTGAGACCCTGTCTCAAAATAAAAAATGGGTAGGGATGTAGCTCAGTGCAAAGTCCTATGTTCAATTCCAAGTAACACCAAAAAAAAGAATTAAAGTATTTCCTAAGTGTTTAAAAGAATCAACTATTTTTTTCTTTTTGGTTTTTTTGAGTCTTGCCTTGTAGTTCAGGCTGTCCTAGTAATCCTCCTGCCTCAGCTTCCCAAGAGCTGGGGTCAGAAGCATGTACAACTACACCTGGCTCAACTTCATTTAAAAATTCTAAAGGAACACATAAACTACGCATGTAATGTGAAATATATGGGGATAATTTAGCCTGTTAAATGTGATAAAATGTCAGTGACTGCTTTCTATTTCTACAAAACACATAAGATTAAAAGATCTATACACATACCTAGTTCAAGTTTAAAATCTGAATAACTGAAACAAAATTACTGCTAATGTTCCTCCTGTACTGCAAATCTCCCCTCAGATGCTTAAAAAAAATACTAACAATTTTAGTGCCAAGTTCTTGCTTCAATTTTAATATGAGCCACTCATTCAATTATCAACACTAAATAACAAAGACTCCATTTCAGTATACAAAATAATTCGTCAAATTTTCAGCTCTTAAAGCTTATTTTTGATAATTATACACACATTCATTTTTCTAAGGGCAGCACTGAGAATTACACATAACACATTATGAATAAAAAATAAGTAAATTTTTACCTTATAAGAATAGCTGATACAAAAATAACCTGAGAATAAATTCTTTCATTTTATGTAATATGCTATTTCAAGAAAGGAAATGAAAAATCAATATTAGCAATATAAAAAATACATTTAGAATAACATTTCTGCTTTTCAAAAATTAATGCCTATTTGAATATGTTACATGAAAATACAGGGTAGTATTTTAAATTCAAAACACAATCAGAATGAAATGTTGAATGACTAACATGATAGCAATAAAACACTATTATTTCTACCAGTAAAGCATTATTCATTATAGCTAGTTATATAAATACCTATTTTCTTTCTACTAGATTACAAAATCTTAGGGGGCCAAAAGTGACAGTCACCTTTCTATACAAAGAACTTAGAGCTGGCAACAGTAGTTAAAATGTCCATTGAATTAAATTACTGCAAAAATATTTTAATTATGAAAATCAAAAGACTGACTTAAGACAATTTTACTAATTTAAAAGAAAAAATGCTTTTAAAGAAAACTCAAAGCGTTTTACTGAAAATTGAAAAAAATAAAGAGCTGGCAAAATGTAATGCCAAGTACAGTCATATTTTCAGTTACCAACTGATTATTTCCTCATTGCTGCAAACAGAGTTTTGCCTTATTTCTCAGTAACCACAGTCACTCAGTAAAGCCTGGCCTCTATTCGAGTTTTAAAATTTGATCATTTATGGAAAACATAAGATAGATGGATGATGCTGTTTTATCCATCTTTGGCCAAGCATATGTATTTTTATTTCCATGTACTAACATGGAAAAAAGTTCTGAGATCAGTAATTTAAGACAGCTTAAAATATATGTGCAAAACCCAGGTACCAAAAAAAAAAGAGAAATGTATATGTGCACAAGATGAACTATATACTAATAATGGTAAATTTTTTACTTGATTTTCTGTCTCCTTTTCTTTCCAGTTTGCTTACCCTTGCTTTCCTAAGAATTAAATTATATTTCTCCTGAGTCAAAGATTTTGTTACTGTGAAAAAATGAACACAATATTCCTACAAATAATTTGTGACCAAAATAAATTCACTGTGTGCAAAAATTAAAAAAAATTAATTCAAATATCTTTAACAAATACTTATAAGAGCATGAGTTCATTTATAATAACAGGAAAATAACTAAATAAACAATGGATAAGAATATGATTGGTCAGCATAATCTCAATCTCAAATGTAAAGTGAAAGTAACCAAATCTATGTTCTATGTTAGTGGTGGTCTATTTTAAAGTAACATATCTTTCTTAAATGGTCAAATTCTTAAAAAAAAAAAACCTGCCTTTATATTGACTGCCCTAGTAAACAAAAATTATACAGTTTTGTTCCTTATATTGAGTGTAAGTGTTCAAAGTTACACATAGTTACAAAATCACATTCCGAAAGAAAGGCCTCTGGGTACTTATATGAGTATTAAATAAGAAAGAAAATATCTCTTCAAATTTGCGGCACCATTTAGCAAAGACTTGCTTATAAAACAGTGTGCTATTTATTAATTTATCTACAAAGGTAAAGATTTTCTCTCAAATATGTCTTGACTGTACTCATCATGCAGTAGTGACTAGCTGGATATAAAAGTGTACCACTGCCAAGTCAATCTAACATGGAGAAGAACTTAGCTCTGGGTTGTAAAATCTAAGCAGACTTGTAAAACAGCACATTTAGATTAGTTACAGGACTTCTGAGTTAGCTGGTCAAGTAGGTATCTTTAGAAATGTGTACAGCAATTGCAAAGCAATGGAGGAAAGTTATCAGTCCCTTCAACAAAGAATGAAATCCTATTTTAAAACAGCTGCTGCAGCCTAAAATCACAGATGTTGTATTATACAGTAGGGCTAAAAGTTTACTAAATCTTACCTACATTAAAGAATAACTTCTAAATCTATTTAAAGTAACTCATTCTATTGTTGTTCTTTAATTTTCTATAATATAATAACCATTCTCCTAATATATATTTATTTTGCAAAGCTAATACTTTCATACATCTTGCTCAAATATAGGTTCATATAGATTATTCTATTTTTTATCTGTAGTCCACATAAGGGTTATATAAGTATTTCTAAAATTACACTGCCCATACCTTACCTCAACTCTTGTGAGAGTGAAGTTCTGGTTCTTACCAAGGAGAATTAAGTATGCTCCATTTTTATCCTTAATTTAAATCCTGTGTCTATTTATATCCACCACGTACCAAGTGATTATGAGGTAAGTTACTAAATAACTGTAGATTTAGTAGATTAATTTATTTTCTGATCTACTCATAAAAGATACAAATAATAAGGTTTGCCAATAGAAGCAATTACTCAACAAATTATTTTAACCAACAATAAAATTAAATGTGCCTTTTTCAAGCAGTCATTCTAGCCACAGAAGAATCAGACTATTACATGATAAGACTACAGTCTTCCTACAATTATAATAACTAAAACACTTCTGGATTTTACCGTAAGCAAAAGAAAGGTAACTTCAAATACCTAACCAATTACATGTGCAGTCATTTCCTGGAACAAGGTCTCATTTCATTTACTATGACTGAAGACTGCCACCTAGTGGATGAGTCTTCACTCACGCTCTACATTGAGACTTCCTAGTGTTTATGTTTTAGCATTTAAAGATGACAATTTTCATTAAAGTTTCTTTTAGAAGTCGAAAAGGAGAAGCAAAAAACTTTGATAATGCCTTATGTCTATTTTCTATGAATTAGTTATGTATTAGTCTTTTTATTTAGATTGGGACATTACATAATTGTTTAACAAGATGGTACAAACTTAAAAATAATGATAACTATTCAAAACAAAATCACTCTATCACTATTTCTTCAAATCATAAATTCAGAAGCACTCCTTTTGAATGGTGAAAAGTATGACATACTATAGGTCACTATACTTTACATTCATGCATGGTGACAATTTATACATGAGTTTATTTAAAGAAAAGTAAAACTTGCCACAGCAGCGTTTCAATTAAGGAGCTTGGGAAAATCTTATGTGCTTTCATGTTTCTCCAGTTACTATCAAAGAATAAAGTTTTAAAACCAAAGTTAAAGTGAAAAATAAATTCAGTAAGCAGACTGAACAATAAAAATTCAAAATACTACTCTGTCTTCCTGTGTTCTTTCCCACCACAGTGTGCTATTTAAAGTTCCACAACTATTATCTTCTTCCTCTTGTTCTTTGGTGAGTTCTACAAAAACCTGGACAAAAGAAAATAAATTAATGAAGTATTCTATATCAGAGAACTTTAAACTAAATCAGAAAATGGTATAAGGCCATTTCTAATTATTTTAACAAGTACCAAAAGAGATTATATTAATACTACTCAAACAAAATAAATTATCTCCATTAACTACATGCAAAAATGACTGCTACTTTGGAGGATTAATAAATTATTTGCTAACTTATTAAGTAGCACTGCCATAAAAATAATTTATAAATATTTAAACAATTTCAGATATCTTAATATGAAATGCCATCATCATGACTCAGTTTCTTTACCAAACTAAAAAACTGAGCTACTTAAAATAAGCAATTTGAAGTTAGTTTAATTATTCCATACTGCATACATGCAAAATGATTTGTCAACAAAAAACACTCTTTAAAATAAAAAGCTGAAAAAACAAAGCAGATGAAGAACTTAAATTTCTTTAAAGTTACACACAGTTTAAGATTATGCTGTAATAGCAGCTAGGTGTGGTGGTACATGCCTGTAATCCCAGCCTTTGAGAGGCTGAAGCAGGAGGATCACCGTGAGTTCAAGGCCAGTATGGGCTACACAGTCACTACATTAAATTAAGTGCAGCCTGAACTACACAGCAAGATCCTGTCTTAAAAACAAGATTATTTTATAAGTATTCTATAATAACATAATTTCTCTCCAATATAAACACAAATAATTGCTATTAAATACTTTCCACTATAAAATAATATTTTAAAATTTAACTTTATTAGGCCAGGGATTTAGCTCAGTGGTTTCGCCACCTGCTGCACATGCTAAAGGCCCCGAGTTTGATGCCCGGTACCAAAAAAACCAAAAAAAAAATTAAATAAAATTTAACTTTATAGTACCTGTTCCAATGTTGCCTGAGAAAAGCTATATTCTTCAATTGCAAAAGTATGTTTGGCTATTAAAATATAAAAACAATGTTTTAGTTATCAGTGTTTTAAAATTATTGAAAGGGTAGTAACTACTAAGTTAGCTAACAATATATGTTTAAAAGACCCTGGTAAACAACTCATTGAAACTTGAAGCTGCAAAAACATCTTATTTTCCTGTCTTACTTCCTTTCTCTTTCCCAGGCCCACAATTCCTCTATAGTCCTATATACATTAGATTTATTGCTACTTTCTCTAAGTTACTTCCTCGTTCCCTCCTTTATCTTCTTCCTGGTTATTCTTTTCTTTTTTTTTCATGTTCTCCTTTGATACCTGCTCTGTATCTCCCATTCCTCAACTCCACTAACGCCTGTTCTTGCCTCTTATAAAGTACATTCGGAATACTGATCTTATCTCCGTAAGTGTTTCTATATTTCAGATCCTTTTGCAATCTAATTTAATACCAAATGTCTGCTATTATACTGATTCATTTAATTCTGAGTAGTTCAGGTATTTTTTAATCATAAAATCATGAGGAAAGCAGAATTTTTATCTTTTTATATGATATTATACCTAATAGATATGATATGTAAAAATACTAAAAGATACTATACATTAAAATAATTAGTGTGCCTAGGCTAAAAAACATTAATTCATAGCTTTTATGGGGCTATGGGGGTATAAGGAAATCTTTTCGTATGCAGCATTCATATAAAAATAATCATAACAAATCTATATTCATTTTGAAAGGTATTAATGATAAATCTTATTCATAAATGTGGACTGTTTCAGTTTTAAAATATCATAAAATAATTCTATGTGAACATTTACCCAATCCAAGAATTTATTTCTTCCTACTGCCACCAGCATTTATTTATCCTATCCATCACTTATTTTTTAAATGCTGAAATTCAATCAGCTTCTTTAAAACTCTGAGGAGTGTCCAACCTCCACAGTGAATCCTGTCCTACCATCACTAGAGTCTTGATACCATTTCTACTTCTATGATCCAGCAGAAAGGAAGGGTTCAAGAAACACAATCTTCTGACTGCTGGACTAAACTGCTTAGAGAAAGCTAATCATTTCTACAGCTGCAATGTGAAAGCTACGGCAATGCCCACTAAATTCTAAAAGGTTTATACCACATCACAGTTTTTCTACAAAATCCCTATGGTGTTTTTATTTATCTGTATCTTAAGATTATCTACTTATTTTCCAGAGTTTCTACAATAAACTGACTCCTCAGTTCTAAACTTTTTAAATAAAATTCTTTAATAATTTGAGAGCTACCTTACAATGTTTTTCAAATACTACTCACCTTCTTCCAGCTTAGAAAAAGCTGTTGAAAGAGACTGAACATCTTCCTTAGGAATTTTATAAGCCAAAATAGAAGAAAAACTGAAAACAAGATAAATTTGGGACAATTCAAAAATTACTATCATCGTGTTATAAGGCTAAAGTTTAAAATTTTTAAATTCAAAATTAAACTAATTATTTTTATAAAAATAAAATACTTTGATAAAATTGTTTGAAATGATCATCATGTACAATAAAGTAACTATTATTACTACTAAATATGAACCATAAAAAGTTTAAATACAAGGGCTGGGGAAACAGCTCAGTGGCAGAGAGCTTGCCTAGCATGTGAGTTCCTTTCAGTCTCCAGTACTGCAAAAATATATAAATAAATACTATGAAATATTAAAAGACATAACATTGGATTTCATTAATCCAGTACTGGGGATAATATAGATATTAACATGTCTATAAGTTATAGTAGAAGTATACATATAACATTGACTAAAGGGGATGTTTTTCCTAGTTCTTAACATAATCTTTTATGATAATTACTCTATAAAAATGTAATTACATTTTAAATTTTACCTTTCCTGACGGCTTGCATTTGGGAATATATATTCAATTTCTCTTTGAAGGTGGTCTATCTCTAGGTTTTCTATCCAGTCCTTTAACTTAATTTCCAAAAAGTAGCCTCTTCCAAATTTACTCTTTAGATGTTGTACTGTCCCAATACACCTAAAGTAATTTTTAAAAGAAAAATGAGATATAAAAGCCTGCCAGTTTCAAAGAACAAATTACCACTTAAATATCTACCATTTTGAGTTGATATTTTTACACTTACAGAAAACTTATCACCATAAGATAACATCTTCATACACTCCTTACCCTCCAATTTCAGCTTCCCTAATACTTTTTTTTTTGGAGACAAGGTCTTGCTATAGAGTTCAGGCTATCCTCAAACTCAGGGCGATCCTCCTGCCTCAGCCTCCCTGGTGCTGAGATTACAGGCCTGCACAACCATGCCCAGCCTCCTAATACTTTCATCTTATGTTCCCATGGTACATTTGTCAAAATCATGAAACCAACATTAATTACATTAGTATAAACTAAACTCCAGACTTTAGGTTCGCCAGTTTTCCACATAGTACTGTTTTTGTTCCAAGACTGTTTCTGTTCCACACTGTGTTTAGTTGTCATGTCTTCTCAGACTCTTAACGCTCAGAGAGAATTTCTTACTCTTTCCTCATGACCACTGTACTGGTCTAATGTTTTGATAGACTGTCTTTCAATGTGTTATGTCTAATGTTTTTCTCAGGATTAGACTGGGGGTATGGGTTTATCCACATATATGATTTGGAATCATTCTGTAAGGAAGATTTGTTTCTCCTCCTATATTTATTTATATATCCAATCATTTATGCATGCAATATGAACTCATGTGTTTATTTTATACTTTGTGTTATAATCTAATACACCAGTTAATGATTTTTTTCAAATAACAAATATTATTGCCTGAAAATAACATTGTAAGTTACTGAACAATTAAGCCAATTCCAAATGCAAATAGCCAGTCATATTTTGGGGGAAAAATTAACATATTTCCAAATAATCTTATAGAAAACTGATCCAAAATTCAAAGAAATTTTTTTAACATTTAAATTAATACGTATAACCATATGTTTTTGAAAAGAGAACATTCAAAATCTACCCACTCTTCTCCCCTAATAAGCATGCTGCTGAGATTTATCTACCTTAATTGGCCTGCTACCATAATGGCCACTCGGTCACAAACAGCTTCTGCCTCCTCCATGTAATGTGTGGTCAGAATAGCCGCCCTCTTTTTGTTTTTAAATGCGGTTCGAATTGCTCGCCTATAAAACATACATATAACTTTAAAAAGCAATATGTTTGTTAATGAAAATAATGGTTTTTTAATATAAAAATTTAAGTAATTTGATTAAAACTTACCAAATATTCAATGTCTGTAGCTATTATAACTTGCCCAACTATGATTTTTCTATACTAATTTATTTTCCCTTACTTTTGAGAGCTTGTTTTCCCTTACTTTTGAGAGCTTGTTAAGTAGAAAGAAATCTCATGACTTCAAATGTTTATATGGGTTAAACACATAATAACAAATGAATTATAAAAACGGATGCCTTTTACTGTTAAAAGAAAAATACCATAGAATCTTTTTTTTTCTTCTGTACCAGGGACCGAATTCAGGACCTTGCGCTTGAGAGGCAGGCACGGTGCCACTGAACTAAATCCCCAGCCCCAAATACCACAGAATCTTAAGGAAACCTAAACACGAATCTGTACTAAACCTTACATTCTACAGACATGGAAATCAAGGCTCACAGAATTGTTTAACTAATTAATACTTTAAATCAGGAGCAAAAGTTGCAACATAAATTTAAGACAATATTACTATGAGAAAGATAATTTATATGTTAAATATCTATGAAAAAAGCCTGAAAACGTCAGACAGCAAGGCACAGAAGCACATGCCTATAATTTCATCTACTTGGGAATGTGAGGCAGGTGGATTGCAAGTTTAGGCCAGTTTGGGCCATGTTTCAAAATAAAAAATTTTAAGAAGGGTTGGGGATGTAACACAGAGGTAAAGTACTTGTCTACCATGTGCAAGGCCCTAGGTTTAATCCCCAATACAAGAGAAAGAAAACTATTCAGACAACAGAACTTTTATACACTGTATCTTTTTATATATAAAATATTATAAACACTTTAAGAAAAATATGATAAACTCTAAAAAGGTTAAAGAAATCTAGAAATCTAATTGTTTAATTTTAATACTATTTTATCATTTATATGGGATTTTTAAATCAAGATGTACATATCACTAACACTATTAGCTATAATGAAAAATTATTTATTATTCTAAAATATGATGCAATGTAATTATGTCTCAGTTGTCTTTAGTGTCATACTCACCACAGGTGCCGTTTGGCTTTGGGATCCATACCTGTAGATGGTTCATCTAGCAGAGTAATCTGAGGATTCCCCAGCATACTTAGAGCAAAACATAACTAGACAAAAAGAAAAAGAGGGTAGGTGTACTAATGATCCTTCACTATAAGGAATTCTATCAAAATAACAGGTACTAACCTATCAACGAAATAGATATATTCATTGTTTAACAAAAGTACCTTTCGCTTGATGCCGGCAGGTAGTTTCTTTATAGTTTTCTGAAGATGTTCTTTTAAATCAAGTGCATTTATGATTCTGCAAAATGAACAATACAAAATGAGTGTACCATGATATGTATAAATATAAGTATAAATCGTGTTGATCAATGGCATTGTTTTTTCTAGAACAGTTAGTCAACAGTGTGATTGTTCTAGAAAAAACAATGTCATTGATCATTGCATTGAGAATACATGAAAAAGATCACTTTTATGAAAATTATGGTCCACAGCAACACCTGTTACAAAACTGTAAAATTGTGAAATGTAAGCCTTTCCCCAAGTAATAAAAGACACCTAAAGACTGTTGTTTTACCGACTCATTACTTCTTTTGTGTCACTTGTACTCATTCCTTTCACAGCTCCGTAAATTTCAAAATGTTCTTGCAATGTAATATCTGGCCACAGTGGGTTTATCTGAGGACAGTAACCCATACACTTAACAGAGTCATCCTCTTCAGTTGCATCTGACAGATAATCTCCTAGAAATACCTACAGAAACACAAACCAATTTTTAGTAAGTATTTTTGCTTAATTTATATTGTGAAGAAAGCAGGAAGTAGATTCAAACCCCTGTGTATAGCAGAAGTGTTGTCAGGTCAATTTTTACTGCTTTTTGATGCTGGAGGGATACAGATAGCTAAGCTGGAGGTTGCTGACACAGCTGGAAAGAGGGATTATATTGCAAGGTTAGGCAGGAAACCAAGCTACAATTTTAACTACAAAAATTAGGGGCCTCACTGGAAGGTGTGAGCCAAGAATTTAAGGGAATTTAGTCAACTGAATTTCTAGGAAATAGGTATAGCTACACAGGAAACAGCTCAGAGAAAAACCCAAAGAAAAGCTGATGCCAGGTATTTCCCAGGAAAACAGAAAATCAATATAGCTTATGTGAGTAAGTAAGAGGGAAGAGAAACAGAAAACAGGACTAGGATAATTTTGTGAAGCTTCCACCAAGTGTTAGTGACATGCTCATCACTGAAAACTAATTGATTAGAAGGCCAAGACTTGTTCTTTTAACTCCTGAACTTAATAACAACCAGCTTCCATTAAGCAGGTGAATAAATCACCCAGGCATGTAATAATTACCATGGCAAAAATACTGTATAGATATTCCTCTTTTAACAACCTACCTGTTTAATGAATTTTAGACTTAAAACTCATTTTTTTTTTTTTTGGTACCGAGGATCGAACTTGAGACCTTGCACTTGCAAGGCAGGTGATGAACCACTGAGCTAAATCCCTGGCCCCATTTTTTTAAATTGTATAGTTCTGTATATCTTGTTTACAGAGCCTCAATGTCTTTTCTTTGTACAGTATACTTTGTTTATATAGTGTTATAATTTTTGCTGATTGTACTGTACAGTACAGTTCTGTAGTTTTATGTTTTGTTGTACAATACAGTAATGCATGTAACAGTTACGTAAATAAAAGCAAAGTCACCGAGTTGGAGTTTTCTTCGTTCTGCATATTGTAATGCGTATACTATATATAATTCCTCATTTAGCAACTGATTCATTTAATGACCTAGTTTCAGTATCAGATTTTGGTTGTTAAACAAGGAATGTCTTATGTGTGTATGAACATTTCACTATGTATATTATTTTCAGAGATGATCAGAAAGATAATTTCATTAGGCTATCCTAAAAGTTCTAAAAACAAAAGTTTGAGCATCAAAATACTAATTTGTCATTAAATTATCTTAATTAAAAATATAAATGATATTCAACATATCCCCTACTCTTATATATCATACCTGGCCTGAAGTTGGGTTGATGTCACCAACCAGAATATTAATAATAGTGCTTTTGCCTGCACCATTTGGACCCAAAAGTCCCAAGATTTCTCCTAAAGAAATTGAAAGGAAAAGATCATCATATTCAAATCAAACTGAAAACGGAAATTACTCTTCTGGAAAAGTTATTTAAGAAAAAAATAAACAGCAACCTTTTTTCACACAGAAAGAGGTGTATTTAGTTGCCACTTTCTTTATTTTTCTTGAATGAAGAAAATCTTTCTTGTCATCATACTCTTTATGCAAATTGTTTACCATAATGGCTGGTTTCTAATAAGTGCAATGGGATTGAAAAGAGAGTTATAAAAAAAAATACATGTCATTTCACAATAGGCTGAACATACCTTATGTCTATATTGTATTTGCTAAGGGGGTAGTGCACAAATAAATTTCCACTTATGACTGAAATCATGGCTTATTTAAAAACAAGTTGACAAAAATACTTTTCTAATGAAAGATTTTTTTTTTTGGTACTGGGGATTGAACTCGGGTCCGCTTGTGCAGCAGGCGACGAAATCACTGAGCTAAATCCCCGGCCTCATGAAAGATTTTTTGACTGATTCAGATGCAAAGAAAAATCCTTTTTTACATTAATTACTATACACTGGGGACTTATCATTTCATGTTTAATATGACTTATACATAAAGAGTAAATTACCTCCTCACAACACTGGCAACTCATCAGCTCTTTGACCTTTATTCTTTCGGCTTTGACATCGTCATCTTCATCCTCATTGTTTGGTGGTTCTAGAAACTTCTTATTTTTGGACTTTGTTGAAAGGGTCCTAAGTATATAGATAGTAGATTTTCACATAATTAAAACAGTAAAGAATACAGTCACTACATAGCAAAAAGATTTTATAAAGCAGCAGATCTAGGGTTATCTCTAACAAGTAGAATTACAACTGATATTTTTTCACTGTTAAAGAATGTTATCTAAAGTCACTCATTTATTCAACATTTTTTTATGATTGGTATGTCAGGTATTATTTCACATAGAGACGAAAAACAATGGTTGCTGTCTTTAAAGAAGTTATAGCCTGAATATTAATGAAATTGTCAGAAAGAAAAGAGGGCTGAAGTCAGAACCTATAGGAATATGATTTTTAGGCAAAGGAAGAAGTGCTTGCAAAGGAAATTTTGAACAGGAAAAGAAGTAATAAGACAAACAGGTAATGAGACATTACAGAGAACAAAGGAAAAACAGAATGTAAGGGGGAAACATCAATCATGTTACAGGTTACAGATTAAATAAATTGAGCCTACTAGATAAGGCAATGATAAAATCATTAGCTATCTTACTAAAAATAACATCAAGAGAGATAAAAGGGAAACCAGAATATAGGAAGTGAAGAATTAAATGGGAAGTAAACAACTGAAGGTGGAAGGCTTCCGGCTAAGAAAGACAGAGATGTAGTATAAGAGTTAGACATGGATTTATATTCAAATTTACAGATTCTCTTAATTATGGGAGAAAAGTGGGCTGGGGATTTAGCTCAGTGGTGCTGCACCTGCCTCGCAAGTGTAAGGTCCTAAGTTCAAACGCTGATGCTGGAAAAAAAAATATGGAAGAAAAATGATCCCTCTACCAAAATTAAGGAAAAGATACAGAGAAAACTGAACAACATTCTTCAGTATATGGAGTAAATGAGGGTAACAGGTGAGGTATCTCTTTCTTTGAGACAAGGAAAAGGCAAAAAAGATGGAAAATGTAGATAAGTTTGTAGAAATTTTTAATTAAGTCCTCTGTGTTCTGAGACAGGTGGCAAAATCTTTTATGGGGAAGTAAGATGTGAGGTAAAGTAATATTAGGAATTTGAAGACTACAAAGAAAGCTTGGATTAACTACTGAATGAAAGGGATAAGAAGATAAGTTAACTAGGAAAATATGATAGGCTAGCAAACAGCATCAACACAGCTGAGTTTATCTGGGATAAATACGTAGCACTATCAAGTTATTTTTCTCCAGTACATAATCAGATTCACCAATAATTATGATTTTCAGAGAACAAGTCAAAGAAACACAGAACCTGAGGGTGCTGAAAGGAGGCTAATGTGATGAATCATCCGAACAACACAGGACAGAGGAAAAAGTACAAATAGGAACACTGGGGAGAACAGGAGAAATTCAAGGGTATGAAACTACAGGAAAAAAAGTCCACTAGGTCGAATAAAATGAAAGACATGGGAAGAGGAAAAGTTACCTGTAGAGTTGGACACTGAAGCTTAAGATTTTACAGATCAAGTTAAGAGCAGGAATAGAGTGGCTCTGATGTAAGTAAGTGGGTGAAGTGGAAAAGAAGCAACAGTGACCGGTTTAGAGAAAAATCAGAAACTGGTTCAGGTGTTAGAAAGGTTACGTGAATGCTGAAGTCTCCTTAAGTTTGAGTAGAAATAAAGGAGAAGGACAGCTAGACATTAAAATCCTCAAATGATGCGAGACTATCTAATGGTTAATAACCATTATATATTTATCTACACCAGTGAGAGCGAAACTTTTAGAGCTTTCAGTGATAACGAAGAGCTTGCTGTGGCATGTGTGCCACAGGTTTGCTACCACTGATCTATACTTTTGAGATTTTTATAACATGTTACTATTCAGCAAATAAACATGTAAGAACTATAAAGAAGAAATTCAGAGCTAATTAAACACCAAGTTATAGTTTATAAATGATATTCGTTAAATTCAAAATAATCTGTAAAAACAAAGTGTACCTTTGGAGAAAACACTTGAAAACTCTACAGCCGGATAAGGGACTTATATCAAAAATGTATTTTTAGCTGGGGATTTAGCTCAGTGGTTTCGCCACCTGCTGTGCAAGCGCAAGGACCCGAGTTCAATCCGAAAAAAAAAAAAGTCTGTTCAAAAATGTATTTTAAAAACTTACAACTTAATAATATAAACACAAATAACCCCATTGCTAAATGTTCAAAGTAGCTGAACAGATATTTCACAGATCTAAAAATGGACAACAAATATGTAAAAAGGTTTTCAACATCAAGAATCACAAGGATAATGCAAATCAAAGCCATAATAAGATATCATTTCACACCTACTAGAATGGCTAAAATTAAAAAGACAAACAGTAACAAGTATTGGCAATGATGTGAAGAAAAGAAAATGCTCATACATTCTAAGCAGGAACATAAAGTGATACTACCACACTGGAAAACAGTCTGGCCACTCCTCAAAACCCTAAACAGTTACCATATGACACAGCAATCTTATTCCCAGGGAATCTACCTAAGGAAGTGAAAATATATGTCTACGTAAACATTTGTACACAAATGTTCATAGCAATATTATTTATAAGAGCCAAAAGTGCAAATAACTCACTTGATGAGGACATTCATAATGTATGGAATACAATATAATGTTTTACTAATGCGACAACATGATGAACTTTCCAAACATTATGCTAAGTGTAAAAATGTATGTAAGATACTGGTACACAATTTATTATCCAAATCCTAACAATTTTATAAATGATTTTCTAGCATTAAAATAATGTACATACTAAGGTGAAAAGTAAACATAAAGGTTAAATATACTTAAAATACTTAAGAAAGCCATCACTGTATTTTGGCTTAAGTTTTTCAAAATATATTTTATTATTTCTTTTCTTAAAAAGTTCTAAAATGCTTCACATAGACATTTCAAATATTGAGTATGCATTATGATCATAATGAGGATACAAACTTCAATTTCACTGCATACATTACTGTTAATTTTACAAAAATTAACATAAAAAGGAAAATTATTATTCTAAGAAGCCAGACTCCCCCCCCCCCGCTGAAAAAAGACTGCATATTGCATAATTCTGAAATATTCGGAATAAGCAAACTTTACAGAAAGCAGACAGGTGGTTACCTAGGGTTAGAAGCATGGAAGAAGAAATAGTGAAGTAACTGTTATTAGGTACAAAGTTAAGTTTTTGGAATAATGGAACTGCTTTAAAATGGTGTTACAGTGATGGTTAAACTATGCAAATTTACTAAAAACACTGAAACTTCACCAAAAAAAAATTAACTGACCTGAAAAAGGGATCCTTTCTTATTGATCTTCCTCCATGTTTTTTCTCATAGTACTGTAAGAGGAAAATCCACAGTACACACTGCAGGTAGGGCTAAAAGAAGAACAAGATTTAGTCTGACTGAATTGTCATTTTGTTTCTATTTTTTTCTTTTGGCAACAAAACTAAGACCATGTATATGAGGTTCCTTACCATTACCAAGAAAAATTGCACTTTATCCTTGTCATGATAAAGATAATATTGTTATTTTACTTTGTTTAACTCAAGTACATGATCTACAACCAAGCTACACACAGGCTAAATTTTAATACAAACTAAAGATTTCTTTTTTTCTGGTAGTATTGGGGATTAAATTGAAAGCCTTCCACATGCTAGGCAAATACTCTACCACTAAGCTACACCTCTATGCCTTCATTAAACTCTGAGGCAGGGTTTCACTAAGTTCCAGAGGCTGGCCTTGGAGTTGTGATCCTTTTGCCTCTGCCTACCAAACAGGTGTGGTTACAGACATGCACCACCATGCCATCAAATATAATTATGTTTCTACCTCTGTTATTCTCATTTATTTTCAGTTTCATAAAACACAACCAAACACAAAATCTTTGTTTTTGTCTCAAAGGGAGTCAGAAATATAATTAATTAAAATTAATAATGTTAAAATGCTAAGTACATTAAAGTGGACACAGTAAATGGAAAAGTAGACACATTACTACTGAAATGCAGATTAGCTAGCACTAACACACTTGACTTCTTATGTACTTTTTTTTTAATGTAACAGGATAAAATCTAAACCTAGTTAAAACCAGACAACCAAATCATTCTTAACACACTAACACAAACAAGCTTTTTGTTATTTCTTACCGATATAACTGCCACTAAAAGCCTATCCCATGGATTGTAGGTATCTTCATTTTTCCAAGAAACCTAAGACAATACATTTTTTAAATGTATATACTCCATTTGTAGAAACATTTAGAGTTAAATTTTAAAAATAGTTCAGCAGGCTGAGGATTTAGCTCAGTGGTTCCACCACCTGCCTCGCAAGCAGAAGGACCCGAGTTTGATCCCCAGTACCAAAAAAAAAAACAAACTAAAAATAGTTCAGCAAACCTGTATTCTCTATGAATAGGTTAGCTATTCATATTAACAAGCTATCTGTATTTAAATTAAAAATCTTCCTTGCTCTAAAATACTTTTATGTAAGTAGGCATAAGTTAAGTATATTAAACTGAAAGCAAAAAAAGAGGGAGGGATGGTAAATAGAAATAATCAGCAATCCTAAATCAAGAATTCATAATCTAATTGTTTTCTAATCACATGGAAATTTCTTTCAATTATGCATTTTAATAAATCTGCTTATTTTTTCTTGGACAAAAGCTCTTACACTTTATTTTCTCTCATCCCTTTATATATATTATTTGACCCTTTAAAAACTTCTAAAATCATATACTGACTAAAACTCGATTATACTTCTAATTATATATACCATGTATAACATTTGAGCAGCAAAGAAAATCTAATGGACACAGTCCTACTTTAACAATTTATAACTGGATACATTTGACTGGATAATTATTATTTTTAGTTGTTGCATTAACAATAATTATTTTAGTTGTTGCATTAAGAATAGTTTATCCAGTAGCAGCAGTTAACCTTAACCTGATGCATTTCACTATTTTCAGTACAAAAACTAAGATCTCAAAAATTAGGCAATATGTATTTATGCTTTAAAATATCAAAATACCTCAAAACTCACCTTTATGAAATAAATGAGGCAACCTAAAAGTGGGTAGATTGGAATGACTATGCAAAAGGTATAATGAAAAACAGCTGTAACTTTGTATCCCAAAAAGAAAGTTATTTCAGTGATTGCTATACAAGCCAACGCTGTCTAAAGAAAAAAATAAGAAAATAAGTGGTAAGTGTTTAAAAACTTCACACAAACAACTTAATTATAAACTGGGGCCTCGATATTAACTTTGTTTCTAATCATCTAATAAAACATGGAGCCAGAGATTATACTAGCCAGGAAACATCAACATGTTCACATAGTACTAACTGTTTGTGGCTAGTATCTTTACCACACACTAGTTGTTAAATGCTTTTAATATCATCCCTTCATTGAATGGATGATGTGGAAGATAAACATAAAAATATGTTGCTAGTTCTCCATCTCAATTATGCACTTATAAAAGACATGTAATATTTTTTACTGTAATCACGAACGAGTTCATGACTTTAAAACAATCTGCTATGAAACACTGAAATAATATAAAATTTGACTTACCACAGAATATATAAATGACCAAAATTCTTTGGTATTTAAAATTTTCTTAAAGGTGAAAGAAGCAATATAAGTGAAAAGAATAACTGATGGAACATAGCCAATAAGGCAAAAAACCTGTAAATCAGAAATGTGTACATTTCTGTAAAAGTATGAATAGTCAGTAATACATATGATATAAAATATAATCATATTAAAATATTAATAATTATTCTTCATATTGTATTCAATAGATCATTCCAAAAACTGAAATTGTGGTTACCTGAAAAGTTATCATCACTTCTTCTAAATCAATTAAAATAATACTTTTTAAAATTCATTATTAATACAGTCCTGAATAAGTCATTTAAACCGAATACTTTGTAGTTTTTTTATACCTGGAAAAATGTTACCTCTCATTGTTTTATTGTAAAAATGAAGTGTAGCTGGCTACGACTTTATCCCTCTCCATCAACTATGAGCTAGTATTTTAATATACCACACTTAATGCCTTAATATCAGTTTTAAGAGAAGCATTTATTATTTATTTGGCAAAAATTAATATACAAATTCAGCATGATCTTCAACAACACTGATAATTTTACTTTCAACAAACCTCACTTAGCTCTGTTTTCCCTTCTCCTTACAAAATTCATTTAATGAAAGGATCTATCATCGATCATTTACATGTGAACAAAAATGTGAATTAGACTTTTTCTTTGTCCTTTAAGCCACATCCTGAATTATGGAATAAAAGAACTCCTTCCTTGTAAAATTATGCTCAAGCATAAAAACAGACAAGGAAGACTTGATATTGGAAGAATACATTTAAGTGTGAATGATTACACACAAGTATGTACATAATCTCCAGTATACCTGTTTCAAGAAATTAATTTTAATGGTAGTAAGCTATTATTTTTAAAAATCACTGATAGTAATAAAAATTGAATTGATTGTACATATCATATACAATAAACACTGGCTCTATTTTCTTTTCAAAAATAATTAATATCCATATTACTCATAGTGTTGTGTATAATTAGCTTTTAGGTAACATCTTATGTATAAATAGCCTGAGTACAATTGACGTTAACTTACCACAGCAAGGAATTTCAGAGCATAAAAATATAATCCATGATGAAATATAAATAAGCTTCCTAGCATCAAAATAAGAACAACAAAAAATAAGGGCATATCAACAATAGCTTGTCCAATCCAATATGCAGATGGCAAAAGACCTGAAAGTTTAAGTTGTGTATAAGCTTTGATCTAAAAATTAAAAAGAAAATAATATAACTTTAGATATTTTACAAAGAAAAAAATATCAAATCATTGTAGAACTCTTAATTTTATATCAATAAAACAAAAAAGGTGACATTCTAGGCCTATAGGTACTAAAAATCCTCCTGATACTAGAGATGCCACTTAGTACTTAATTTGGCTCATTATTTCTGACATGCAACAAACTCAACAAAAATTTTAAAAATAAGGATACAGTAAAATAAGTCAAAAGGTGTCAAGGAGGTTATGGCTGTTCAAAGCTAAATACTTGCTTTTGTAAATCTGCAGAAACAGATGGAAAGATATTTTTAAATAGGAAAAGGGTTCCCATTTGCAAAAATTACTCTTTAATATAAACCCTAATAAACTGCCAAATATCTCTAGCTTTGCACAGGGCTTCAGATTGTAAAACTTTGTATACAAATAATATATCTACCACAAGTAAAATTTTCACGTATATTAACAGTAAGAGTAAATAATCATAGTTTTCCTATCTCATACTCTCATTATTTAATTTAAAATTCAAAAATTCTTTTACAAATCCAAATACCTAACAGTCTTAACTGATTTCTTCCATCTATAAAAACATCTACTCCTAAAAATTAAAAGTTTTACACCAAAGAGCAGGCTATAGAGACAAGGGAACCAAGAAATATAAAGATGAGCTAAAAAGGAAAAGGAAACACATGAGCAAGTTTTATGTTCAATGAATATAGGAACATGAGATATATGTTAATTCCAATACAAGTTTAAAAACATAAACCAAGTCAAGTGTAATTATTTTAGAGAATTCAAGCTTTCATCATTCATACACCGCTGGTGGGAATATACAATGGTGTATCCACTCTGGAACAAAAATTGTCATTTTCTTATATAACTAAACATGCAACCACCAAGTCAGCATTTATCCTTGAGAAATAAAAACATAGGTTCACATAAAAACCTGGATACAAATGTTTATAGCCACTGTATTCATAATAATGTCAAGTAGAAACAATCCATATGTTGTTTCATAGGCAATAAACAAATTTAAGATATAAACACACCAAGAAATACTACACAACAAAAGCAAATGAACTATTGATACATATAAATTGGGTGAATTTCAAAAAGCATTAGGGAGTTATGCTGAGGCAGGGGTGGTTCCACAGTGGGTTTTTTGTATCACTGAAAGCTTTAAAAGGTTTGCCATCGCTGCACTGAGGGGAAAAAGCTAATTTTTAAAGAATACATACTGCGATTTCATTCATACATTCTTGAAATTATCAAAATTATAACAATGGAGAATAGGTTAATGGTCTCCCCAGGATACAGAGGAAAAAGAAAGGGGGATGTGTAGCTAAAGAAGAGCAACAGGAACAATCCCTGTACCATGACTGTATCAATGTCAATATTTGTGATGCTAGTTTTTCAGAAATGAGTTAAGAATTCACAGGATCCTGGTGTATCATTTCTGACATGTGAAAATTAATCTGTCATTATCTCAAAATGAAGTTTAATTTAAAGAGGTTTAAGTTGAAAAAATGTAAGCATCTAATAAATTTTAGCTTAGAGTGGTGGCATAATGGAATTTTATCTTTATACATTTCTACATTTTCTAAATTACTACAAACATGTATATACTCATAACACAAAACTTGAATATTTTTAAAAATCTGAGACTTATGTATTACTTTTACATTAATTTGCAATAAAATTTTTAAAAATATACTAGAATTTTTTAAAATACACTTAAATTTCTTTAAAACATAAAAATGAGCTTAAGCTCATTATTCATCATATCCTGTAAATTAGTTCAGGTAATCTTGTTTTCAAATTAAGATCATTATGGAAACATTATAGATTGATACATTTTGATTAGAGAAGTAAGATATAATTCAATCCAGTGATATAGTAGAAGACTTTGAATAGCCAAAAGACTGTGCAATCATTATATGTCTGAAGGAAAACCCCAGAGAAAGGTGCAGAAAAGACAGTGAAACAAATACCACCAAAGAACCTCTGTAAACTTAGGGACTTTTCCTAGGCTGTAGTGATGAAATCATTTTTCACTTTTTTTTTTTTTTCACATAACAAGGAGTAAGTGCCTTGTACATTCAAAACACTCTATTAAAGGTTATCAAGGAAAACCAGGCAAGTGTCCCAGGTAAGAACATAAAGAGCAGCCAGGCTTAGTGATGCACACTTACGATCCCAGCTGCTTGGGAACTTGAAGTTGGAGGAATGCAAGTTTGAGATCAGAGTCAGCAATTTAATGAGACCTTGTCTCAAAATAAAAAATAAAAAGAATCGGAAATGTAGCTCAGTGGTAAACTGGCCCTGGGTTTGATGCCAGTAATCAAAAGTAAAATAAAAAAAAACCAAAACAAAACAACAAGACATAAAGATCCCGGTCAGTTCTCAAATCCACCATTCAAACAGACTCAAACTGAGGAAATTATAAGAAGAATCCCATACTCTATTTCCTGATCTATAAAATAGGTAAAATAAAACTTTTGTTGTACAGATTAGAGGATATAATTTTAAAGCATATAAAAGGTATTCAAGTGACAGATATTATTAGTTATATAATAAATACAGTATATTTATAATCTTAATTTATTCCTAAAATAATAATTATATTTAATATTTGCAAATCATGAAAATAGGTTATTTCTATGACACTTCTATTAGTAATCCAGACCTTCATTTTTTTTTTTTTTTTTTTTTGGTACCGGGGATCAAACTCAGGACCTTGCGCTTTCAAGGCAGGCACCAGAACCACTGAGCTAAATCCCCAGCCCCAGACCTTCATTTTTAACTGAGTTATTACCTTATGATTCTCTGCATTTTCCATAGCAAAGTAAGGTGGCATTGCAGTAACAATGATTCCAAGCAAAGCTGCTTGAAAATATAGCTCAACTTTAAAAACTATGTCAGTAATTTCCTGAAAGACAAACAGAGAATAAGAAATACAACTAAGAATCACTTTATATCATCTTACAACATCCTAAAAGAATAGCAAAACCTCTGAAGGAGCACATTAGGATATCTACCCCAAGCAAAGCCTGTATGAAAGGATGGGCTGCAGGCTTATTAACAGGTGGTGGTGGACTGTAAGTACCAACTCTGTCACTAGTTACATAGCTATATAAGCCTCAACAAATCACTGCATTCCATTTTCTTTGCTATGACACAAAAAATCTGGAAAGTAAGTTAAACTTCACCATTTAACAAAAAGTAGTATTATGTATGAAAAGCAATTAGTATGTCCACTAGTTGTCCTATACAATGATAAAAAATATCTAGGGATGATGTTTGGTACTCTTCACTTGTGTGGACTATAGGCCTGCTGGGATCCTGAGATGTCTTTCTTTCCTCAAGCTCAGGCTCCTATGGAACCAACAACTCCCAGGCGGGAAGTCACTATTCCTTACAGTTGCCAAAGCCCCTAGCATTGGGATGATCCAGCTACAGTCAACTAACTTTCCCTGACAAGTCAGTAAATAGCTGGCATCTCAAATGCAAATTACAAAAGGTATTTTATCATCCTGCAACTCCCATAAGGCCATTCTCTTACCCTTCTTCTGTAAGAAGATATACTCATGGGGCAGGGTACAGAACCCATAGTGTGTCTAGCAGACACCTTGGCCCTGACACAGCATTCCCTGAGATGACAACCGCCTTGTTCTCTCTAGCCTTTTGAGTTTTGATATATAGCAATAAAGCCAATTTCTTAATTTATGCTACGTGACATTGTAGAAGCTGCTCCAAATTCTAGTATATGAGAGTCTAGGGGTAGGGATGAAAGACAATGAGGAGTAAAAAAATTATTGAGTACGAGAGGTTTTTTTGGGTGGGGGCAACAAACTTTCTAAAACTGTTGTGATACTGCCCAAGCAAGCACTATAAAATATAATTGTTTTATAAAAATAGCAGTACCAAAACAGAACCTCTGTGGAGATATATATATGATGAATAAAGTATGGTACGCTCATGATATTTATCTATATGTATCTTTGCTTACTTGAAAGAATGGGGTACTCCAGATCTGGATGGTTTCAGTCACATTTAAATGATAAAGATAGTAGTTACTAATGATATTCATCAATACAGGTAAGGAATGAACCATAGTACTGTTGAAAACAGCTGTAAAAATATAGTCCTATAATTTAAAAAAAGAGTAATTACATACTTCATATAAGTAGATATACTATTGCTATGTACCGATCTTTTCTCACCAGCTTCTCATAAAAGCTACTTCAACAAATCAGACAATACTCAATGATAGATAAAAATAACCTGGCTTGGAATGTACAGCATACTTTTTATGCAACAGTATAAAAATAAAATTTCTTTTACTTTTATATATTGGTCACTTATCAGGCATAAAATATATCAACAATAAACACAGCTAGCTTTTCTAAAAGTAGATTCTAATTTCCAACTAATGAGGTCAATTCGGCAAATAATTTTAGAGAAAATAGTTTAATCTTTTATTACTCCTAAACGAGTGTTCTTTCACATGCACTACTCTTACCTTTTCTGAATGCACCACGTTTAAAGCTGCACTATGGGGAGCAGCAGACACATAGTCACTGTCATTAAACATCGTCACCATTATGTTCTGGTATGTGAAAAAGTTAGTAAGATCACTGATATCTGATTCTGATATTAGAAAATAAGCAAATAATAAAGAATCAGTTTAGATAAGACAGAATAGACTTTTAATAACAATAGAAAGATGCTTCTCTTTTTAGAGAAATGTTTTATCTTCATCAGCTAAGATATGATTAAGAGCGCTGACTTGAGCCAGTTAGCCTACATTCAAATCCAAGTTTTACCACTTACATTATCTGTCCTTCAAGCTAGTTACCTAGATGCTCTGGACCCAAGTTTCTTCTTTCACAAAGTGAGGACAATAAGTGTATCTGCTTTACATGTACAGTAATCATGAGAATTAAATGAATGACTTATAAATAGGGATATGAACAGAACCTGGCACTCAGTAATTGTGCAAACTGTACCTGCTGCTGCTGCTACAATTATTAATAACACTGAAAAATCCCCTATAATAGTCACTTGAAATTCAAATACATAATGAAAATGAAAATCCAACTGGCAATTTTAAGTAACAGGATAAGCAGCAAAAGTCAGAAAGGTATAAACCAGGGTCAGTAACTTTACTTCCTAAAGGAGTTTTGTATGTTTTGGGCAGACAAGTGTTATAAGTACCAAGTGCCTTAACTATGTCAACATATTCAAACACATAATTAGGTCTTCATCTACATTCTCTATTCAAACACATAATTAGGTCTTCATCTACATTCTCTATGGCCTAGAACCAAGGGAAAGATTTTGAGATGCATGTACTATCCCAAGATACACATTAAAACCCAAAGCAATTCTAAGTAAAAGAAAAAAAAAGTACAAAACATAGCATTTTCTATTTAAGAGTAATTTTTTACCTTAAATGGACCTTCCTGAAAAAGAATAAAGGTTGTGAAATACACTTAGCATCAGATTTTAGCAGTACTAATTTTTAATCTTTTCAAGAACCTTGAAAGTATAAGCTATCTACGTGGATAGGAGGAGTTGTAAAGCAATTGATCATGCAGGAATAAAGTTTTGCATTCGGTTTTAAGGTTCTGAAAATCAGAACCCTACGTTAGTTTATTCATTTAAATTCTTCTCAAGTTTATATACTTAAAAATGTGTTTTCCTGCTTCACAATTATGTATTATATGGTAAAAACACCAACACCAACTCTAAAAATATCAACTCCATATTTAATATATTTGATTACAGATATTTATATCTAAGGCTATGCTTTCTTAGTTTTAACACATTTTTCAGATAGTTGTTGAAAGGATTAAGTATTTCTATGTAGATGTATAAGTGCACTTATATTATACATCGTAGCTCTTTCTAAAGAAAATTTTACAACTTCAAGCCAGTTTTGCCCATCATGAACTTTGAGAAAAAGCATGCTAAGAACAATGTTGCTACTCTTCTAAAAAAGGAATCTAATGATTTAAGTAGTAAAAATTAGAATATTTTTAAACTATCAAGTACATTTTATTATAGAATATATTTTAAACTATCAGTACATTTAAATCAAACTCCCATTTCTATAATATACTATTCAGCATCAATAAGGTAAATATTTTGTTCAATTTAGATTATTTGCAGGCACACCATGCTTTTACCTTAAGTATTTCTAAAATCCCAATCTCTGAACTGTATCTACCCCACAACCTCCTGCCCAACCAACACATTCACAGACCTTCACACACTCTCACCAGTAGAATTTTGAAGAAGCAGATTTGTTTTGTATTTATCAGGTTCATCTCCAGGTTTTAGAAAATATAAGTCTGGAACAAGTTTGACAGGAACCACAGCATTTTTAAAAGAGTGATGTACCAAAAACATAAAAATCTGAACTGCAAAAAAAATTAAAAGCAGAAGCAAACTGAAAAGAAAAAAAAACCAAGGTTTAGCAATACATAATTCTATTAAAATCTTTTTTTATACTGATATAGATTTAAACCTCAGACAGTTAAAAGGAAAATCCTTTAAAAAGACCTACTATTGAACATAACATTATGATAATACTGGAGAAAAAGCCATCATTAAATGACAAAATTAAAAGTGTCGGTGAGGAGAGGGAAAAAAGTTTATGAAAGTATATTTTAGATCTATCCCTCTAAATTATTAGAGTATGTAAACATGCAGTTGTAATTGCTGAAGAATCACACATTGTTACAAATATTTGTCTCTATTTTTCTGAAGGAACTATAGTACTTCCTGCCCTTCCTCTATTCTAATCATTTATTTTCCATACACTGACAATAATACTTAGATACAGAGAAGGAAATAAAAAATACAGTGAAAAAATGATATCCTTAAAATTCCATCTTAATCATAATTTAATCACATTAACTGTTGTTTCACCTCTCAGCAATACACGACGAAGCCCTTCCATCTGGAAGATATCTACTTGTCCTACAAAATATCTCTACATTAGATGTTAAATGTCACATGTATTTGGAGAGCTTAGATCATCACATCTTATTTAATAATTTATAATTTTCTGATACTTCATAATTAGGAACACTCATTTCTTTTTTAAATTCTGTATTTCAATTGAACATCTTGGAAAGGCCCTCTCTGGTCACTGAGTACAAAGCCCCATACCTCCTTGCCAGAATGCTTTTTATTTTTTTTGTATATATTTTCAGTATGTAATGATTACATTCATAGTGGGAGTTGGTACAGGCACATGACACATTTTAATTCTTTTCATACACCCTCTCTCTCCTCTTCCTTTCTCCTCCTTCCATCTCTTGGTTCCATTCTTTAAATCTATTTAAATCATGATTTCCTAAAGCATAATACATTTAAATACAACTGTAAAATAAGGTAATTGGTGCTTTAGGTAAGGAAAAAAATCAGGCTTAGACATTATTTGTAATCACCAGGTTAAACAAAGTTAAAGTTTTCATCATGGTATCTCTCAGGTATTCTTATATACTAATGAACAACTTTTAATAGACATAATATATAACATTTCCTAAATGTATTTGTCCACATGACATTTTTTGTTTTGAATTGGATGTGACCCTTCAAATTTACATGTTGAAACTCTAATCCCTAACCTGATGATATTTCAAAGTGGAAAGTAATTTGGGTAGATGAAGGCCTGAAGGTGTGGTCCTCATGTTTGCTGCCCCATAAAAGAGGCACCAGAGCACATGTGAGTGTGCTCACTTGTATGTTCTCTCGCTCATTCACAAGAGAAGTCATGTGAGTGCACAATGAGATGGTGGCTTTCTGCAAGGCAAGAAGTGAGCCTTTATCATGCAGGCACTTTGATCTTAGACTTCTAGCCTCCAGAAATGTGAGAAAAAATAAATCTCTGTTGCTTACATGGCCAAATCTATGGTATTAATCTATAGATAGATATGGTATTTTATTATAGCAGTCTAAGTGAAGGGACTTCTATTGTTTTCTAGAGTACTTTCAGTGTGGTAATTCAACTAAATAAATTTAAACATGCTGATTTAAATACATATTTTTTTTTGTTAACACTGATGCAGGAATAAATCAAGTACTTAAATGACATTTGTTTGGTACTGGAATAAATTTACTAAAAAAGGCAAATCAGCATATTTGTAACATATAGCAATACTCTTATTTTTGATTATTAACTGAAGGTACAGTACATGAAAGTAATCTGTTATTTCCAAATAAGTCAATTCCTAGCACCCTAGGGATAGAGTGTACTAAATGAGAAAGGTTAAATCTAAGTCAATATCTTATTTTGATCCCATCTCTACTAGTTAGCTTTCTTTATATGTTTCTTCATCTGATAGTTAAAATTTATTTTCCTACTATTTACAAGAGATTAAAAACTTTACTAATGGGTGAATTAAAGGTAGTGTAGAAATATAAATGTAAAAAAATAGAGCCAATGACAATAATACAAAAATTATACAAGTAGTGTGAACTGTCACTTCATCTTATAGATGAGATGGCAAATGCTAGTTTAAAACAGAAAAAGCTCTAGGAATCTTTGATAAATTTACTATAATTACTTTCTCTAACATTGTGAAATTATTTTAATCATTCAAAACTATATAGGTTATTTACATATGCCAACATTTAAAAAATTAAGATAGGAAATCCAATTTGTATCTGTAAAATCCAACACCTCAGGCAAAAGAATAATGATACTTACACTGATCTCACTGATTTACTTTCACGTTTCAAGGTAAGAAAATGAAACTTTGCTATTGTAGACACCTGATGCTTCCAAAGGCTCATGGTGCTCACTAGAGAAGCTTTGGTTTCAGAAAGAATAAGTAAGCTCTGTTCCATTTCATCGAAAGACTTTGAATCCATTTCTTCCTCTGGTGGCTTCTGTGAAAATACACTAAAATCTATTTGCCAAAATAAAAAGAAAATTGTGGTATATCCTTTAAAAAGGTGAAAACTTTCAGAAGCATGTCACTTTTAAAGAAGCACACATCTGCCAGTGATGTGGAACAAATGGAACTCTCATATATTTTGGCACTATCAATAAAAGCTGAATGTATGCATATCTTATGATCCAGGAAATCCCCTATTAGGCGTAACCCCAATAGAGATATGTATACAGGGACCCCAAAACACATGTACATTCTCAAGAAAGCCATATCCAGAATACTCACAAACTACAATGAATCAAATGTCTACCAAAAGGTGAATGAACAGTTGTAAATTATATCAAGAGAATGATTTAACACAATGAAAATGAAAAAAATACCGTACAGCTACATATAAAAAATACGGTTAATATCATAAAAATAGTATTACATAAAAGAAGCCAGATACAAAATAGATGTACTGTATTATATAAATAGCTCAGAGCCAAACTGGTTGCATACTCATATTTAAGATTTTTTTTATCTCTGCAACTGTACAACATTCAAAACACATGCGAATTTTTCCCTCTGACTACAATTTAACATCGTGTCCTCATCAAACAACTGACTTCCCTCTTTCTCCCTGCCATTTCTCAGTTGACAGCCAACTGTCAGACTTTCTTCAGCTTCACACTCTGAAAGAGTTATGAGCTAAATGTCTAGCTTGATACTATTTCCTGGCACTCATGAAGTTACGCATAATCAATGACAGTGTGATCAGATAGGTTACTACCATCTCACAGTTGAGGTCTTTTTTTTTTTTTTTTTTGGTACTGAGGATCGAACTCAGAACCTTGCAGTTGCGAGGCAGGCAGTGGAACCACTGAGCTAAATCCCCAGCTCCACTAATGTGTTAATATAACCAACTCAGTAATGTGAATAAAATGTCATTCAGATTTACTTTTTACATTATTTTCAATTACATTTGAATATTCTAAATGTAATTAGAATAAAAATTTCTTTATGTATTTTATATTGAAATTCTATGAGTCAAAGGACAAGTGATATTAATTTAATGACAAGAATAAAATGATACACAACTGATGATTGAGCATTTTAAATTTTAAAAAAATCCCAGACTTTAAATGCAGAAAGATATTGACTGTTAAGGCAATATGAAAGTGAATATACTAGTCAAACAACTTTAGGAAGAATGATATGGCCAATATATTATGATGAATATATACATATTTTAGTTTGAATATTATAAAAATGCAAGTTTAGTTTGTACCATATATTAATTTTTATATAGTTCAGTATTGCAGCACCCACAATAGAATATTATCCAAAAACTTCTGGAAGTGTTTTCATTTTTATTTATTTAATTGCATTAAGGCTGTAAGACTTTCAATAAAATATTTTAGTTTGAATTCATACAGTTTGTATCATTTCAGATTTTCAGAAGAAGGAAGAGCTACAAAATTGCATAAAAATAGCATTTAAGATCAACCTTCTTTGATCTAGACATAAAAACAGAAGGATCCCAAATACACTGCTTCTACCATAACTATGTAAACTTATTACATGTTAATCAAAAAGAAAAACTAAAATTTTAAAAATACATTGCTTCTCCACTAAATGTACTTGAAAGTGACTATCTGGTATCATAAGTCTATGACCACAGTAATAATTATACATTCAGTAATACTGACAAATTTTTTCTATATACTATTTCCAACCTTTTATAATTTGACTACCCAAACCAAAAATAATAAAATTCCAGTGATAATTTTTTTTGTATTTTGTATTTCAACATGATGGAAGTTTAACTCTTGGTATATTCATGATTTTATTCATGACCTTGATCTCACAATGATTTTCATCATCAGCCACTCAGCACACACGCAAAGTGTGTATGTGAAGCATCTCAACTCTTTTTATGACTATGAACTAACTTCCCAGGTTCTGTTTGTGCTCCTGACCTACCACCCAACCATCTTGCTAACTTTCAATTCTCAGTTTCCTCAACTCACATTCTTACCTTGGACCACATAGCTCCAGCTTTCCTCCTTACCATAACACTGAAACTGCTCTGATCAAGGTCACTACTGTCTTCCAAACTATCAAATATCTCATTGTCTTCTGTTCCCAAAACTCTATTCAGTTTATTCTTCTCAGTAAATGATTAATAACTTTATACTTCTACCTTCTCAAAACACCATTTTTTTCAAGCCTTTGTATATCCATTCTTCCATGAAGAAAGGAAAATAAAACAGCAATTATTCCTTTTTAAGCAGCCTCTTCTGGATTCTCCACTCCTCAGCCTCAGGGCTTGGCCCTTTAATCTTACCTATACTTTCTAACTAAGTGATTTCATCCAATTCCATGACACCATCTATACTTAACTTCAAAATATATATCTTCAGCCCTAACAGCTTTACTTAGTTCCAGCTACATTTCAAATAATACAGCCAAAATTCAGGCCTGAATTCTTTCCTTCCACAAACCCATTCCTTCCCCATTCTCAGGAAAGGGCAATCCCTTTCCCAGTCCTCAACTCAAATACTTGATTACTCCCTTTCCTGAAACCCTAACAATCCATCAGCATGTCGTCACTACAATAACCCAAATCTGTTCTCTTCCTATTTTACCACCAGCCCCGTTCAAGCTAAAATTAATGGTAATAGGATTCTAACTGGTCTTCCTCCTTGTACTCTTCCTTTAAAATGTGCTAATTATTGAACAAATGGAAGGCATTTTTTTTAATGCAAGTAAAATCATACTATTCCTTTGCTTTTACAACTTTCTGATAGTATCACATTGCACAAAGAAAATAAAATTCTTTTCCAAATGTTCTTTGGCAAAACATGATCTGGTTCTTTGACTACCCTCTGTCTTTAATGTTTATTATCTTTTCCATGACTCCACCATTAGTGGTCTTTTTTTCCCTCAAAGACACCCAACTCATTCCTTAATTAACACTCCTGCAAAAGCAGTTCTCTTCATCAGAAAAATTTTGTCCTAAAAATTTGCATCCCTGGATTTTTCTTGTCATCCAAGTCTCAGACCAAGTATCTTCTCAACAAAGTCATCTCTGATAATACAATTTAAGTTCACTGCTTTCCAAGAACATCTAGCTATTTCCTTTCTATACTTTTCAGTTTTATAAATATCTCAATAACTTTTTTACTTATTTCTGCATTTCCCTTCCTAAAATAATACAAACTTCACATGCTTATATAATTATTTGTCTTTTAAATGATCTGCTTGGTTCATTGTCTAAAATGTTTTCTTAATCCTGTTTTTACCTGCTTGGTCAATTTCTGCTTCAACTTCTAGCTTTAAGAATACATCTTCCAAAGTTGTCATGGAAACACCGTAAGAAATAACACCCAAATTTGAATGAAAGTCTAGAGCAGAAAATAAACCTAAAAGAAAAAAATAATGAAAGTATGGTGTATAAGTAAGCATACTATCCTAACTTTTCTAAAATACTTAAAAATAGAATATGACTAAATTTACTCAGCTAGCACAGTATTTTTCAAACTTTTTTGACTCAGGACACTTAATATTCTAAATTGCTAAGGACCCCAAAAAGATTTTCTTTATGAGAATATAGCCATTAGATATTTATCATATTATAAACTAAAACTAATAAACATTTATAACTTGAAATTAAAACTGAAACTGTTACTATATTAAAGGTTTAAATAACATTACTAAAAAAGGAAATCATTTAAGAACTTACTCTTTTTTAAATAAAAATAAACCTATTTATTTTAAAAGGGATATTTTTAGAACAAAAGAAACCAATGTGAAAATTACACTTTTATCTTTTTAATATCTGTCTTAACAGGGGACAGATGAGTTCTCATATTTGTTTCTATATTCAGTATGTCCTGTTTCTATATCCAGTATGTGCTGATAATACATGTTATGCAATCTCTAGAAAACACTGTATATAAGAAGCTGCAGGTTAAAAGGGAAAAATAACATCTTTGTATTAGAAAAAAAGTGTTGGCCTCATGAATTCCTTCAAGAGGTCTTAGGATCCACCCTTGCTCTTCCCAGAACATACTTAGAAATCCAATGAAATACTGTAACAATCTATCAAAAAACACAAAAGGCAATAAAATGAAAAAAATGTGAGTACTGGAACCAGGCTGCCTGGGTTCACAACTCAGCTCCACCACTTTCCACCTGTGTTAACTTTGGGCTGTGGGCAAGTTCCCTAATTTTTCTTTTTATTTCCTCATTTATAAAATATAAGCAATAATAGTATTTCTCTCACACACTTGTTGAAATATTGGGGTGAAAAAGAAAAAAATGGGGAAAAAAAGAGAAATATTGGGATGATTAAACTAATAATTGTAAAAGGCAGAGTCTAGCATCTGGGATAAAATAAAGCACTGTATATATGTTATTAAAGAACAGGTAGGTACAAGTAGACTGGATCACAAACAAGGTACTTGGCATACATACATCAATTCAATTAATTAGTGTGACTGTTGATAGTGACTATCAGCTTGACTGGATCAAGAAACATCTAGAGCAGTGGTAGCAAACCTATGGCATGCGTGCCTCAATTGGCTGTTTTTTTATCATTAAAAGCTCTAAAAGGTTCACCACCACCACTGACCTAGGGGATTAGTAAAGCACACTTCTGGGCATGTCTGGGTGGGTCATGGAAGAGTGACCTTGTGGTCTATATCTGGCCACTGGTCCCTTCTCTCTGGTGCTGTTCTCCTACTCTGCTTCATGGATCCCATGAACTCAGGAACTTTGCTCCACCATGCCCTTCTGCCACAATGTTCACTGTCTTGGAGCTAGCCAACCATGGACTGAATCCTCTAAAACCAGGAGCCAAATAAACTTCTCCTTTAGGTTGTAGATGTCAAGTATTGTGTCCTAGCAATGGGAAAGTTGACCAATAACATTAGTGACTTCTTTTCTTTTTGAATAAACCAACTAAACTACTATAGAAAATATATTCCTAATTACTAAATAAATGCCATGGGACTTCTGCACAGCATACCTACATCATTTATATTCTGTTTGCTGTGAAATGACCCCTAAGAAGAGAAAGGAGGGACGTAGTTTGAGTTTCTATTATAAAGCTGAAAAGCAATGACCTAATTTAAATAATTATTAATAATAAGTCTTAGTAAAATACCATAATTCATTACGGAATCATGAAATTAGAAAATAACTCAAAAACATACATAATTAATAATATATCTTCAGAAGGCCTACAAGCAAATGGTGCCAATATTTTTGAGCACACAATTACTTTTATATTTTCCTTATATTTAAGTCAACATAATCTAATTTCTTGCATATTGTAAAATACAGACATCGGTGTAAAGTTCAGGTGTATAGTTCAAAAACAAAATAAAGCAGAAATAGAATATTAACTCTGGTCACCTTGGAACAGAGAAATTACATAGGGAAATTAACAAAAAAGGAAATCAAGAAAACCTATTTTCAATGTAAAATCCTTGTTCAACAACCAAAATTCTAAAAGTAGTACCTGCAAATTTGTCCATGTCTTTGAAAGGTAAGCTATACACAAGTTGTTGGTCATCTTGTTGTAATAAAGTAGCTCCAGGTATATGTTGTCTAACCACTGAAGAAAGAGATTCCGTAGCACAATATCTGTCTATGTACATGCTAGAGAAAACCAAAAATCCTAATTTTTATGATCAATAGACGATGAAAAATAAAATCTGAATGCTTTAAATTTAGCATAAAAAAATGGCTAAGGCACACTAGGAAAAAGCTAAAAGTAACAGTTGACCAAGAATAAATATAAGGAATAAAACTGAGAAAGAATGAATAGTACCTCAGGCGGTAGCCAATCCCCCATTTACTTTTGAGGAAAATTGAAGAACCGACACATTTCAACATTCCTTGTGATATGACAGCTTTCCTATCTGCAAGCAGAGATTTACATTTCAATTTCTAATCACAGCAGTGATAACTGGCAATAACATTTTACCAATTATTATATGAGAAACACAACTATCTAATGAAGACTATACTAGATTACCATCAATTTATGTACCAATTTTTCAGATTTGAACCCTGAGGCAACAAGAAAATATACTTCTTACATGTTTCACATAGCAATTATGTAACAAAGCCAGGAACCATAACCAGGCAAATCTGATTCTAAAGAACAGTTGCTTTACACTACTGCAAATAGTTCACACTCATCCCACAAGGCTTATTAATGCTGTAGTTTTAACAGGTTTCCTTTATAAACAGATGTATAAAGAAGCAACAGAAATTACTTTTTAAAACAAAGATACTGCTAAAAAGATGAATGGCTTATTCAATTTATTAGATTATATTATAAACTGAAAGAAGTTGCTACAGAATTTCAATCTCCTCGATCTTGCCATATATATCTGAACTCATGTGTTTCCCTACATCTGCATATGCATAAAGCTGTGCAGCAAACAGTTAGTCTAGAATTTGCTAAATATAATGCAGAGGGTACCTATATGACCAGCACTCAATAAGAACTTTGGACACTGAGTCTTCAACAAGCTTTTCTGATAGAAAATATTTCACACATGTAGTTACAACTCAGTCCTGGAGAAATTAAATGCATCATGGGTGATTCCAATGAGAGAAACTCTAGGAAGCTTACATCTGGCTTCTCCCATATAACTTATTCCTTTGCTAATTCATTTGCTAATTTATATCCTTTCACTATAATAAATTATAACCATGAGCTAAGGCCTATGAGTTCTCCTAGGAAACTGCTGAAGAGTGGCATCATCTGGGGAACACCCAAAACATAAACATGTAATTTTTGAAGTTTAAAAATCTGGATGGAACTACACAATGAGATAACCATTTCTATTTATTTTTCAGGATCAAATACTTTTATATTCATCTTCCTTTTGGCCCATGACCATATCTTTATCCTTTAAAAATAAAGCGAGGGCCGGGGATTTAGCTCAGTGGTTTTGCCGCCTGTTGCGCAAGCACAAGGACCCGAGTTCGATCCCCGGTACCAAAAATAAATAAATAAATAAATAAAATAAAAATAAAGCAAAACTCTCACCAGCAAGAATGTCAGCTTCATCCATGAAATGAGTACTAAACACTGTCACCCGATTGGCTTTTCTGTATTTTAAAAGATTCCAAACAATATGACGAGAACAGGGGTCCATCCCAGCTGTTGGTTCATCTAGTAGTAGTATCTGTGTTAAAAGGATGTAGATTACTGAAAAGCTTCTCCATCACCAATTACTTTCAATCAGAAATACATTAGATCAGTTTTCCACTCTTATCTGAGTCTGCATATATTTTTTAAATTATGACTGAATATTTTCCCTAGTATAGTTTTAAAAGGCCAATTTCTATAATAAAAAGCTATTACTATAACAACAATCACATAAATACAAGTAAATTTTTATCGTCCTTAACAACTAAGTTAACAACTGTTTTTTAGAGATGTATACCTTATATATTGCAACAAAAGCAATTTGTTTCAAGACTAATTTTAATTTTAAAAATGGTGGTATGAGCTGGGCAGAAGATTGATTAACATAAATCCAGTCATCCCAAGCTGTAGCAGAAAAGACTGATATAGCAGGACGGTAGGCATTGGTAAGGGTCGAAGCATCAGGCATACAACCTGAGCTTTCTGGCACTGTGCAAGGCAATGTATCAGCTGCTTCTCTGTGTCTATAGAACAGAGAATAGCACAAAACAATAACATGCAAAATCCAAGAACAGGACAGCAAGAAATTGAACTATTTCTTCATTTTTTCTATCTTAACTTTTATTATGAACTCTTAAACTATATTTTAAAAATATATGCAGAATAGTAAAATAATACTGTTATTGTCATCAAAGAAATTTGGGGGGGGGGCTTATTTTCTTTAGGCCTTTAATTTTTTTTTTTTCTTGAATCATGGTCTTGCTACATTGCCCAAGCTGCTCTTGAACTTGGGGCTCAACCAGACCTTATCCTCAGCCTCCTGAATAATGGTACTACAGGCATATGCCACTGTACCCGGTCAGATCTTTCCAAGCACACATACACATACACACACAAACACACACACACACACACCCCATAACACACTATAGACATAACTGAAATTCACCCCTTTAATTCCCCAGTATCATGATGTTAAATATTTCTGATCTATCCATAAATGTATATGTTTAAACTCCATATATCATATATCTTTCCATAGCCTGTTTTTTATCTAAGATAACTTAAAATAACCTAAGTAAAATTAATATTTATTTACCTTTGGATTTCCAAGAACAGCAATTCCTACAGAAAGCTTTCTTTTTTGACCACCACTTAATTTTTTAGCTTGGTTATCTTTGATAGCCTGCATGTCTAAATCTAGTAAAACCTTTTGCACCTGGAAAAGTAAAGTATAAACACTTATTTTTTAAATTGTCATTTGCATAATTATATCAGCTTTTAAATATTTGACTTTTTGAAACATTATTTTAAGAATTACTGAATAAATGTTTATAAGTAATTTTAATATTTTTTAAATGTTCATTTTGTGTGGAAATTAATTTTGACAAATATTTATGTATAATTCTGACAATAACAAGTAACAAGATTCTTGAGAAAAAGGTCTGTCTACTTTTGTGCTTTCTTGGGTAGTGAGGAAGTAGAACAGAGCAGTATGAATGCTACTAAGGAGGAGAAATGAAAACAGAGAGGAAAAGGGAAGTGTGGGCAGAGGAGATGCGAGGAAACAAGTATCCTCCAGAAAAAACAAGGGCTATTTTATATATACTAAAGCATTTACTCCAAATTATGTACAATTCTTTTCTGTTTACAGGCTTAATAGAAGTTTTATATTTAGCTTTCTCAAGCATATTTTTATTGTACAAGTTATTAACAAAAGGTTGTTAATTTATAAGGAATAGAGTGAAGATTTCTATATGAATAACATACTTCTTGTATTATATTGTTGGCTGGTATTCCTTTGATTGAAGCCAAAATTGATAAATTTTCTTCTACTGTCAAAACGTCAAAGTGTATATCTAACTGTGGACAAATACCGATCATTTTTCTTGCTTCAAACATTTCATCTATTTCTGAGACTCTATGTCCATAGATAGATGCAAACCCTAAAAGCAAAGTATATATTTATATTAAACATGTTAAGTATTAAAATGCATGTATTTTCCTATATCCTAATAACTAATTATGTAGTTGCGATAGATATATAAAGAATTAATATAAATTTGAAATATATAATTCAGACTCATTTCCATATTATTAGTGATATGCCTCCATTTATATATCAATCTCATTTTCCTTCACTTCCAGGCCATATTACACTATGGAAGGAGCAAGGAATTAACAAATTAACACTAAACATAAACATCTATTGATGTATCATTTATAATTATATTCCAGTAACAATTTTTCTTCATTTTGAAAATAGTGGAGAGATCGAAGAACTAATAGTTTTATGCTATCTCTGTGGTCTTAAACAAATTACTTAATGCTTCTGAATTCCAGCTTTTTTCTTCTATAAACTGAATACTAATACAGCCTACTAAAGAACTGTTAAGGTGATAATTTATAAATAGCTATAATAAAAATCATGGATCTTTAAATAAATGTTAGATATTATGATTAAATCCAAAAGTGGCATAATTAAGGATAAAGAACAAAACTAAAATAACTTCAAAAGTTGAACTGCATTTAAAAGGTTGAAATACAGATTAAACATAGTTTAGCCATTTTATAAAGTAAAATATTTATTTTACTGCCATGTTTTGGTTACTGTAGAAACATGAGGCTTCCTTATTGAATACTTACCTATAGAACAATTACAGATCAAAATTATACCTTTGAGGTATGCTCCTAAATTTTTATTTTAGGAGATAGCATTGATATTTACCATTCTTTTGAATTATTGCTATATATTTGGAAATTTATATTTACTTTCTTAACCTGAAATAGTCTACAGGTCTAATTTAATTTCAAATTAGTTACTGATTTACCCTTCCTTGAAAATAAAGAACATGAAGACACATACTTAACTATGTGATAAAAATAGCAACAAAATTAGATCCTTTTCACTTTATTAAACATGATGGACTTTTTATTTTGTATTGAAAAACAACCAAATGTGAGTAGTAGAGAAAACACCTTCACAGATACAGAAGTTGGTCCCAAATCACTGGCAAAAATAATCCTGTATACACTTAAAGGATAAATACAGTATACTGTAATATCTCAGTTAATAACATTAATAAAACAAAGTAAAAGAATTTTTTTAGACTGAAAAACTCTCACCATCAGAAGGCGGGCATAGTCCACAAAGAATATTCATCAATGTACTCTTTCCCGTTCCACTATGGCCAAGTAATGCAGTAATCTGACCCTCATATATGTCAAATGACAAATCTAGTTCAGGAATAAAGAAAACTCAACATAAACAAATATGATTTTTATTTGTTTTGCTACACAAGACACATAATACTTGAGGAATCTTAAAGTAGGGCAATAAATTGAAAGAAATATTCAAATTTAAATAGCTTGTTAGTCAATGGTAGAAATGGTAAAAGTAAATAAAAAAGGTTTTGACTTGTTCATATAGTAAAAATTAGGGTGTAAAAAAAACTATTAGGAAGTTTTCTGTGTAATGATTTTAGGGAATTTCCAAGAGAAAACAACAACAAAAAATTATCTCTCAAAGGTATTTACAGATATGTCAAATGCATTGCCATAAATAAATAAATAAATAATCCCAAATTAATCACAGTAGAGAAATGGCTAAGCAAATAACTGAAAGGTTCCATTTTAGTGAACAGATTATCACTGGATGGATGGATGAGTAAAGGAAGACAAGAGAGGGATCTAAAATGATAAGGCAGAAAACAGTCAAGACACTAGGCTAAGGCTGAAATATAAAATAAGAAAGAAAATTTATCACAATCCAAAGAAAAAGAAGGACGGGAAACTGCAACAAAAACATATAGTATCTTAAAGCTACAGTGTAGGAAATAAGGATGAAGTAAGAAACTCATGACTATACCAGTGACACATATAAAGTATCACATATGAAAACGACGGATATAAACTATGACGCATATAAACTGTGCATATGTACACATGTGTATCCACATATATTAATCTGAAATGCAATGTATTAGTGAAGTATTCTTTTAAGGTATTTCACAGAAAATTATGTTTACAGGTAAATAAACTCAGATGAGTTCTATAATACAGGGAAATACAAGATTCATTTTCTGATATCTTTATATAAAAGAAAAAGTAATCACTCAATAAAAGTATCATGCTACGGATTACAAATCCCAGGATATCAGGGTGTATACCACATCTGGGAGAAAAATATCTATGAACCATGTGTAGAGATATAGCTACTATGTTTAAAGGTTTTAGTACTTCTATTTAGGAGGTTCCAAACTCTACATCAGTGCAGTAGTCCTAAAGTTACTTTCTCCAGCCTGACAATACCACACACAGAAGTTTGGAATCTGTTGATCTGAGTTTAGAAGATAGCAGGCCCACCATGCCCTTTGCCCTACTAACTATAAATTTATAACTCAGGAAAGTACATTGATTTTCCTTCTAAAGAGAGTATGGTAAGGTATCTCAGCTAACGGTAATGATCTGGAAGGCTTTCCCCCTAGATGTGCTTACACTTTGAATTAAAACAGATACTTTGAGCTCCCAATTAATTTTCATTCCTGCCCAAGACATTAACCAGAAATGGCAGTAGCCATTCTAGAATTTTTTTTAATAACTCTTAGATGAACTGGTCAATCCTACTTTTACAATCAACTGATAAATCATCACATGCAGGGCTTCACCTTCAAGTAAGTGTCCAGGAGCTGTTTTGTGAGATGGCAATTTATTACATAATAATCTACACAGAAAAGTTGTTTAGAGTCACTGAAGCCAGGGACTAAATGTTGAAAAATCAGCTCAAAAAGTAACCAAGACCCTCTGAGCATATATTTCTCATCTATGCCCTACAGATCAAAAGCCAGACCTATGATTTTTTAAGGAAGCATTCATATAAAATAGATTAGTGAAGCTCAAATGGTTCATTAAAAAAAGCTATAATTTTTTTAGTTAATACATATTAACATTATAATCCTTTCAATTACAAGGAATGAAATTCATCTTAAGACAGATGATAGTTTTATTTTCAACAAATTTACTAAGATGTCAACTCATATGCTGTGAAGTATTAAAGAACTATTATCAAGGTTCAAACACTTAAGCAGGAGGGCAAGAGTTCAAGTCACATACCTAACGAGTACAGAAACTTAGGGAACATACCTTACAGGACTGCCTTTCATTGGGATCTTAAAGGACTAAACTTTAGGAGTAAGAGTTAGTCAGAAGTACTCTGTCCCTAATAGAAACCATCTATGAAAGCCTGGAACTGGGCTTGACCATATATAGCAAAGCCTTTCTTTATTATGAGCAAAGATGTAATAAAGGTCTCTTATTATTGGGTTCTTCCCTATTCTCAGTCATCTAAGAGTTCAATATAAACTATCAATACTACAATTTATATTCTAATACAAAATTATTTGCAAGATAAAGAGGCAAAGTAAGTGGTTTAACATGTTCACAGCAGGGCCTGGCTGTAATTCAGACTTCTCCCTGTAGGTCATTACAAACCACCTGATGGGACAGTAATGTAAGTATGGTGGTACCAGCCAGTTGCAATATGTTAAACCAATCCTTCTAAGAACAAGAAAAAGCTGGCCAGTTTCAAAGATGATCATCTGTTTGAGGGCCGTGGCAGGTTAGTGGTAGAAAGATGGTAAATATATGAAGAACGAGTAAGGCTAAGATATCTGTCAGTTTTAAAAGTGAAAGTGACAACAGAGTATATAATAGGCTAAGGAGAGTTTTGAAGAGACACAAAATTGAGAGAACAATACTTCAGTAAAACCTCTTAGGCTTTTGACTGGAATCTTAAAGAACTAAACTTTAGGAGTAATGGTAAATCAGACTTATTCTGTGCCTGACAGAAACTAAAATCCAGCTTCAAGTCATTTCACCCCTGAGCTGATGAAGGTGACCTAAGATTTCTAGTATCTCCACAGCTGTAAGCTAGAAGCAAAGACAAATCCTCTCTAGAGCAGTAACACATCATTACATTATCCAGGTACCTACAATTATCACAACTTATCCACATACCTATAATCATTCACATGTTATGAGCAGCATTCAGTCAAAAATAATCAGACAGAAGCAGGTAAGACAAGTAACTGAAACAGACCTATTGGAAAAGCAGATGTTGGCATCATACAACAAAGATTTTTAAATAACCATGTTATCATTTTTACACAACACAGAGGTGGCAAATAACTAGAAACCACACACACACAAATTAAGTGCAATTACAAAATCTGGAAAAGGTGAAATTAACACTTCAAAAGATAGTTTATCAACAAATTAAACTCAATTGAAGAAAACTTAGTGATTAAAAAGAAATCAGAGTGGGCCACAGACGTAGTTCAGCAGCACAGCACCTGCCTCACAGTACAAGGTTCTGGGTTCGAGCCCCAGTACCAAAAGAAAAGAAAAGAAAAGAAAGCAATCAGAATATATATCTAGACCAAAGAATAAGCAATTCAGACTGGCAAATACAAGATAAATGAGATTAAAAGTTGTCACAAGTAATAATGATCATAAATGAGAAAAAAGAGAATAGAGAGGAAACAATATTTGAAAAGAAATATCTGAGAATTTTGTAAAATAAAAGATATCAAGAAACAAATTAAAGAGTACTACATAACCAAAGCAGTATAAATGTTAATGCAAACAAAAACACCCAGGAAGTATGTTGTAGTAAAATTTTAGAAAACTAAAAACAAAGAAAAACATCTTTAAAAACAGCCAGAGAAAATGAACATAACAAATACAAAGGAATTATACAACTGTTGTAGTTTTCTTTGCAACCAAAACAATCCAAACAAGGAAAAACAAATTAGGTTTTAAAATGCTGAAACAATGTAACTGCCTAACTTAAAACATTCAGAGAAATACCTTTAAAAATTGAAGGTGAATAAAAGATATTTTCAAACAAAAACTGAATATATCACTGGCAGGAAATACTCAAAAATCTTCATGCAGAAGGAAAATTACCCTAGCTGGGAGATCTAATGCATAAAGTAATAAATGATGTGGTAAATATATAGGTAAATCTAAATGAACTGTCCTTTAAAAACATTATTTTTGGTTTAAAATATATGTCAGATTAAGATACATGAAAACAATACTAAATAAATTAGAACAAAAATAAAAGTGAGGTCCTTGCCTTCTTTATCTGGAGAAGAGTAAAGCAGTAATTTATAAATCAGAGATGTGTAACATCTCAGACAATGACTAAAAACAGGTATGTACAACTGAAGCTAACAGAGGAAGAGCAAGAAACAGCACAATATAAAATACTGTAGTGCTCTTACACTACAGCTAGGCAGTTGAAGGATGAGAGATCACGTGGAACAGAAGCAAATAATTCTAAAAACCACTAAGAGAGCAGCCTATTAAAGCCAGCAATGCTATCCAAGCTACTACCTAGCCCCAGGTAACCCACTAGGTGCCTGAAGGACTTCACAACCAAACCAGACACTCATCAGGACATAGTAAAATAATGGCTACCTTAATAGTGTCTATGCTTCTGGGGGCTTATAAGACATAAATAGATAAATAAGAATCTAGAAAAAGCAGCATAAATTAAGCCCAAACAAAATCTTAATTCAGAAATTACAAAGATAAAAATATAAATCAATGAAATGCAAAGCAAATTATGATAGAGAAAATCAACAAAGCCAAAAACTGACTCCTAGTAAAAATTAATTAAAAAAACATATAAGACTTATAAAAAAAGGAATTATAAATTACTCAATACACAATGAAAGGAGGATATGATTATAGATTACACAGACATTAAAAAGATTTTACACTAGGCTTAGTGGTGCACGCTTGGGAAGCTGAACCATGAGGATCACAAGTTGAAGGTCACCACAGGCAACACAGTGAGACCCTGTTTCAAAATAAAAAATGAAAATGGGCTGGGATGTAACTCAGTACTTTCTGGGTTCAATTCCAATACCATCAAAGAAAAAGATTATTAAAAATAACCTGAAAAAACGAATTTTGTAAATTTAAATAAAATAGTCAAACAACTCACCAAAACAGGCACACTGGTGGAGACTGACAAGCTGATTAAAAAAAATTGGGGTGGGGGGTGCTGTGGATTAAACTCGGGTGCACTGCATGCTTAGCTCATATTTTGTTTTTTATTTTTTTGAAAGAGGGTTTCACTAAGTCATTGAGTTGCCCAGGCTAAGGCTCGAATTTGTGATACTCCTGTCTCAGTCTCCCATAGTGCTAGGATTACCTGAATGTGCTCCCATATACAGAGGTTAATTCTAATATTTACATGGGATTGTAAGAACCCAAAATACAACACTGGAAATTCTCAAGACTAACTATAAACCAGTATTAGTTAAAATAGTATAGAAATAGTGATGGTTACATAGATCAGTGGAAGAGAATACAGTCCAGAAGCTAAAATACACGTATGTAATCACCTAGATTTAATTTTTAAACAGCATTACTGAGGCAGGGGTGATAAACAATATACTACATATGTTAACAATCTGGTAGGTTTTGGTATGTACATACAGCTGTGAAACTACCACTACTACCAAGAGCCTACCCCTATTGCCCACAAAACATTAATGCTGCTCCCTTTAAAATTTCCTCTGTTTCTTCCCACCCACTTCCACTCATCTCCAGCAACCCGCTGACCTGCCTTCTTTCACTATCATTTGTTTTTCTATAATTTTATATAAATGGAATTATATATATTTCTTTATATCTGACTTCTTTTAACATAAATTTGGGGATTCATTCATGTTGTAGCATGTATCAACAGTCCATTCTTCTTTATTGCTAAGCAGCATATATTTCACTGTATGGATACGCTACATTTGATTTATTCATTTATCTGCTGATAGACAATTAGGTTATATCTAGTCTGGGGTTATGACATAAAACTTTTCAATGAACGCTCATGTTTATTTTCATGGGCACATTCTTTCATTTCTAGTTTCTTACCTAGAAATGGAATGACTGGATCACATAGCAGGTTTATATTTAACTTTTTGACAAACTGCTATTTTCCAACATAGCTGTACAATTTTATGTTCCCTCCAGCAATGTTTGAGAGTTCGAATTATTCTACATCCTCACCAAACACATAGGCTATGATCAGTCTTTTTAATCTTAATCACTTTAGTAGTTATGCAATGATATCTCACTGTAATTTTAACTTGCATTACCCTGAAGAGTATTGTTGGACATAACTTCATGTACTTATTTGCTATCCTTTTTCTTCACTGGCCAAATCTGTTCAAATACTCTTTATTAGTTGGATTTTGTTTGCATATTCTGGATAGAAGTCTTTTATTAGGTATATGATTTACAAATATTTCCTCCAGGTCAGTGATTTGTTTTTTCATTTTTTTACCAGTGTCTTACAAATAGATGACTAATTTTTATACTTTCACCTATGAATTGGTTATTTTATATAGCAAGTCCCCTACTTATGAACATTTGACTTACAAACTTTCACAAGTGTAACGTATAAGAGTCACTTTGTCAATTTATGAACGAAACCAACTTAGGAACAATCCTCCCAGATGGAACTCTTTGGTAAGTTGGAGACTTACTGTAGTTTGTGCTTTTGGTGTCATAGCTAAGAAACTTTCATCCAATGCAAAGTCTAACCCATAGGATTCCCCCTATGTTTTTGTTCTGTAAGTTTCACTGTTTTAAGTTTTGCATTTAAGTGTATGATCTATTTTCTGTTAGCTTTTGTATATGGTGCCAAGTATAGACCAACATTCACGTCTCTCTAGTTTTTATTTTGAAGATATACCAGTATATCTATAAGATTGTTTAAACAGTAATTTTTTTTTTTTTTTTTTTTTACGGGGGATCAAACTCTGGACCTTGTGCTTACAAGGCAGGCGCTGGAACCGTATGAAAATCCCCAGCCCTAAACAATAATTTTTGAAAAGTGTATTCTTTATTAAATTCATTGCACTTCCGTTGAAAATCATTATCCACATAAATATAGGTACTATTTCTGTACTCTCTATTTTACTATCTACTTCTCTGTTGCTTTCATACCAAAATCACTATCCTAATTATTTTAGTATTTATAAGAAGTCTTAAAACAAGAATGCTAGTCCTCCTTGGGACCTTGCTCTTTTTCAAGTTGTTTTGTTGATTTTAGGTCATCTGCATTTACATATGAATTACTGAATGTCAAACATCAACCAAAAAAAAGCCTAATAGGATTTTGATGGAGTTTAAAACTGTTGGAAGTTTTGATAGAACTCACACCTAAACACTGAGTCTTCCAATCCTTGAATATAGCATCTCTCTCAATGTATTTAACTCTCAATTTCTCTCAGCAATGTTTTGTACTTTTCAATATACAAGTCTCCTACGTCTTTTGTTTGATTTATCTGTAAATAATATTTTTAAGCCAGTTAATACTATTTTTAATTTTATTTTCCAATTATTTGTTGGTGGTACGTAAAACTACAATTGATTTTTCCATATTTATCTTGTTTCCTGTTACCTAAGCTCACTTTTCAGTTTTACTATCTGTATTATAGGGATCTAACAAGTTTCTAAATAGACAAATCAAGTTAACTGTAAATAGTTTCACTGCTTCCTTTCCAGTCTGGATGTTTTTTATTTCTTTCTCTTGCATCTCTGCATTAGCAATAATTTCCAGCTGAAAAAAACCCCTACATTAGAGGCTATATATAAGCTCCAATGTTAAATAAAACAAGACTCAAAAAGCACTGTAACCATTAAACAACAGACCCATGAATTAGATATTATCTACATTAAGAACTTGTACTCAACAAAAGCAGATATTATTATCAGAATGAAAAGGCAAGCTTCAGACTTGGGTGGGTAGCTGAATACCCTTATCTAACAAAGGTCTTATCTAAAATGTAGAAAAAACTTGATTAGGCACTTCAGGTAAAAAAAAAAAAAAAAAATCCCAGTAATCATATGAAAAGGTGATCAATAGTATTTTTGCTAGGTAAATGCAAATTAGAATCATATTAACATACCACTATCCCCAACCAGAATAAAGTCAAAAGAATTAGCAGTATCAGTGTATATGTATATTCTACTGGTTCTGGAGGACCCCTAACATACTGTTAAACATAATACAATTTTCAGTACAGTTCCCACAAGAAGGATTATCAGGCCCTAAGTATCAGTAGAGTGCTGAGATTCAGAAATCCTACATTGGGTTAAAAGAATTGTTTTTTTTGTACTTATTTTTTCTTTTGTTAAATTCTTTTATTGGTACATTTTAGGTATACAACACAATTACATTTCTCATTGGGAATTGTACCTTTACATAATGCATCTTGGTTCTTTTTTTTTCCCCATTCCTAGCCCTCCCTTCAGCCCCTCCACGCTTCCCTATAAAAGAATTTTTTTAAAAAGAACTAGTATGTATACACATACATAATAATAAAATGAAAAAGGATATAAACTTGCTCAAATAGGTATTTTTTACCTTAACAGATACTACTTGTTGGTTTTATGTCCAATAAAATGTTAGTTTTATTATATTACATAAAACCTCTAAAAGCAAGACAGATAATTATAAAAGAGTTTAAATATTTCAGTAAATATGCAAATTGTTTTTCCATTTGTACTTTAAGACTATGAACCAAATCCTAGGAAAGCTACTTACTTCTTAAAGCCTCCACATTTTCATTCTTCTTTTTGTATGTCTTCTGAATACCACTTATTCTGAAAAACATAGTTTTCTATTAAAAGTATTTAAAGAAATGTATTTATTATTTAATTTTTCTAAAGTTGTCTTATCTTACAATATATGCTATAAAATTTGAACTGAGTGTGTATCTCTAGCAAAACTTGGTACTTTCTAAGCATTAAAGAAGGGTTGTATTCCTACGTTGAGATAAGTTATTTAAATGTTGGTTTGTGTTTTGTTTTGGGGGAGAAGGAGGTTGGCTGGAAAAAAGATTTTATGGTCATGTGTCCCCCCAAAAATTGGCATTCTTGTATCAAAACTGAAGAATAAAAAAACTGTCATTATTTAGCAGGAATAATAAAGTATCTTCCTACTAAAACAAGGAGTCAAAGAAAGTTGATAGTAAGTATAGTATCACACAACATTATTTTATATAATGCTTTTTTGGGGGGTAGTGATGGGATCAAAACCAGGGTCTCACCTGTGCTAGACAAGCACTCTACCCCTGAGCTACATTCCTAGCCCTGTTCCTCTCCTGTCCATTTTAAGTATCATTCATTTATTTTTCATGCTAAGTCAACTTCTAAAAATAAGAGAAGCATTTGATTCAAGCAATTTAAGGATTTCTTTTTATCTAAAATACTTGTAATATTAGCAGAGGGATATAAACTGAATAGCACTTCATGCCGGTCCACCTATCAAACTGTCCATGAATATGAAGTGATTGTTTCACTCCACATGAAATTTTTGTACACAGAATTAATGATTTTATTAATCAGTTTAAATTTCATCTTTCAGAATGCTGATGACTGTCCCACTGCTTATGTCTTAGGTATTTTGACACTCTCTTATTTCTATACATTTTTCTTAAATTAAAAAAACATGGGCTGGGGATTTAGCTCAGCGGTTTTGCCGCCTGCTGTGCAAGCACAAGGACCTGAGTTCAATCCCCAGTACAAAAAACAAAAACACATTATACTTCACTCTTTTTCAATTTGTTCTTTTCCTTCTAATTATTTTTTCTTAAATTTGGAATCAACTAATATAGGATGGAATAATAATGAATTCTTTTAGTTCTTAAAAATTAAAGTATTATTCTAATTTGTCACAGAACACTAAAGATCTAGGAAACTAAAACAATTTAACATGTTATACAAGACAATGTAGCATGAATCAAATTGCAGAATATTCTGTCTACATAACTGACAGCAGTATAAATAGTTTAATTGTATAGATACTGGATTTTATTACTGTTATGATTTTATAAAAATTTGATAATTTTTTGCTAAGAAAATGAGAATTTTAAAGAAAAGTAGCCTACACTAACACTACATTTTAAAAAAATACTTATCTACCAAATCTAAGATACCATACTTACAAACATATCAAAAACAATTTAAATGTGGTAGTTTCCATCACAGCTTTTATACCTAAACTGCCAAAGATTAAATCATACCTTATGGCTTCTTTGCCTATAAATTCTGAAGAAATAGGCTCAACAATTTCACTAACACTAATACTCCCATTAACATTGCCTTCTGATAACTCCTTATAATTTCTTTTGTTTTTTGACCAATATGATGGTTTTAGAAAATATAAAGATGATCTCCGTAAGCCAAATTCCCCTGAAAAATAAAAATTAAAAACTGAGCTATACAAATTATTTCTGAAAAACAGTTTTTTAATCATAAAGACATGAAATGAATTGTTATTTAATTTTAAAAGTTACATGAGCTAAAGACAGGACTAAGTACTGGAGAACGCATAGGGAAAAGGAAAGAGGTATTAAATGTTTAGTATTACTATTACAAGTTGGTTATACATGCATGACAGAAGATAAAGAAGAGTGGTAGGAGTTACAAGATTACTTCACAGTAATCTTATTTTACCTAAGAGGGAAAAACAATAAAGACTCTTAAAAAGATTTGAGTAGGGAACGAGTTAAATTCAGCAAGGGATGTGTGTCTCAAAATAAACTATTTTCTCTACACCATCTTCTTAGGTTCACTACTGTCCGAAACCCAAGGTTTAAAATATGTTTATTCAAAATCAAATTAAAAGTCTTATCAATATAACTTAAGATACTCTACAGAATAAAAAAAATTAACCCTGTATTTTGACCCTACGTGGACAAAAACCCCTAAAAATCCTTACAGTAAAATTCAGTAACCAGCAGCATACCTGGAATGACCTGATCGAGATAGACAGCCAGGAGAACATAGAAAATACTATTAAGTGCCAGCATGATAATAGTAATAATTAGAGGATATGGGCCTTCAGTCAAATTAGAAAACAAAGCACCTTCATCAAAATCTTCCAAATGCATGACCTAAAATATAGGAACACCAACTTTATTATAGTGAGAAAAAGCAGAAGCTAACACTAGTGTTATTCATTTTATCTTGTGTAACCAAAATGAGCCTTTTAACAGATTAAATACATCAGTAATATGAATTTATCAGAAAACAAGATGTCACCAAACAGAAGTTTATCACAAAAATTCATTTCAATCTTTTTTTTTTTGGCATTGGAGATCAAACTCAGGACCTTGCGCTTGAGAGGCAGGCGGCAGAACTCAATCATGTTTTTAATGCTGTAATTTTAAACTTTGCTATAGCAACTCTGGGACATTTAGTACTAATGTAATGACTATCGAAGTAAAAGTACAATGTGATGTTAACAGAAACTAAAGCAAACAAAAGGGTTACTGCCCAAATGGAAGGCAAACAAATCAAACATTATAGGACAAAATTGTGCTCAGTATCTCCCCAATACTGAAAAAGGAATTTTAGTAAACTAATGCAATTATTAAAGCATTCTTGATAGCAATATGTGACAAAGTTGAAAGAGAAATAGAAAGAGTACTAGAGCTTGAGGCCTCATTTAAGTTCTGCCTTGCCATTATGTGAATAACCTTTATACCACTCTGAATCTCAGTCCTCTTATCTGTGAAATTAGAGATGAATTAAATGATATGAAAGGCCCTGCCATTCAGAACAGAAATATAGGTATGAACCTGTAATTCTACCTTTTTAAGAAAAGAGGGATTCAGTAGACTCTCAAAATGAGTAATAACTGCTCCCAGGTTTCAAGCAATTAAAATTTTTATTTTTTATTGTTATTTGTCTTTTTTTTTTTTTTTTGAGACACAGACCTGCTATACTATATGGTCCAGGCTAGTCTTGTTATGTAGCTAGGCTGTCCTTGAACTCGAAATCCTCTTGCCTCAGCCTCCCAAGTGCTAGGATTACAGTTTTGAGACCACTACACCTGGCTTCAGGTAATTAAAATTTAACTTAGTATTTATAAACAATCTATCTTAATTTAGTCTCACAAAACCAGAATATGCTAGTCAACCAATATTAGCATTTCTCTTATATTAAAAATTATATTTTTGGGCCGGGGATTTAGCTCAGTGGTTTCGCCACCTGTTGTGCAAGCGCAAGGACTCAAGTTCGATCCCCGGTACCAAAAAAAAAATTGTATTTTTTTCCTTGTACTTTATACCAATTTTATGTTCTAGTATATAAAGATGTTTTTATAACATTTCTTTCACTTAAAACCTGACTACACCTATAAGAGAAATAAAATTAAATTTATAAATCTAAACATTATTCAGGTAAGGCAATTCCATGAAGTCTAGACCAATAAAATCCACCAGGCCTATTTATTTTACTACTACACTCATGACAAATTTGTTCTACTCTATGCACGTTTTTGTTTCTTCTTAAATAAATTTATAAATGGTAGCAATAAAGCAATCTAGATTACTTGCCATTGAAACTAATCACTTCTAACAAACTGAGTTATTATATCAAAACAGATTACTTGAAAAAAAACAACAACAAAAAAAAGTGAAGAAGTTAAAACATTTAACTGACAGTGTAACCCAGGCTGGTCTCCAAAAACTTAAAATCAGAGAAATATAAAAAAAAGTAGACATTAAATGTACTCTAGTAGTGAAACTTCTTTTCTTTATTATAATAAAGTTATAATTTTTTTTACCAAATCACAGGTCATATTTAAGTAGTATAAGATGCTGCATACAACTTGAGAGGAAAAAATATTGATGAATGCAAGATTAACATATTACCTACCTGTGCAATACCAATCAAAAAAGTACACTGACAAAAAGGACTGAAAAGCCACACTAATGATTTGGGAAAACTTTCCATGAGGACTATCAAAAGGCCAACAAATCCAAACGCCACAGTGACAAAAAATTCAACTATTCCCACATGTTTTGACTTTTTAAAAAGAGGTGTCAGCATTAAAGCAAAAAATACCTGTAACATAGAAATGTTAAGATTAATGCATACTTCATATACACTGGCATGAAAACAAATTGTGTTTGTGAAAAAATAAGTTATTTTCATTGGAAAAGACACTTATTAAAATATAATTATAATTTCTAAATGTCATGGTAAGATATTTTCATACAAAGTGATACGCATTTCAAAAATTTAAACTGACAAGTATTAAAGACTGTTTTATCTATATCACAGGCAAATGTGATCACATCTACACTACAGAAACCACAGAACCTCATGTGTTTTTGCATGCTTTAGATGTGTAAAATACGTGAACAACCAATACATCAACAAGCTTTTAAATACAGGACCCATCTTTTACATTTAACTGCTGATATGATATAAAATTAGGCAATTTGGGGCCGGGAATTTAGCTCAGTGGTTTTGGCGCCTGCTGTGCAAGTGCAAGGACCTGAGTTTGATCCCCGGTACCAAAAAAAAAAAAAAAATAGGCAATTATATATGGACATATTGACTTATACTATTTGTAATTTATCATTTTAAATGCAGAAGTGATAGTCAAAACACTTAATAACTGGTATGGATGGGTGTACAAACAAATCAGAATGGAAGCTGGAACCACTTTTTGGGGGGGGGGGGTACCAGGGATCGAACTCTGGACCTTGCACTTGCAAGGCAGGCATGAGAACCACTGAGCTAAACTCTGGCCTGGGAACCACTTATAACAAAGGCTGATCACTAAACTCAGCATTCAGCCAATATGCCAAACCAGTACCAAGACTGCTAAAGAGCTATACTTACAAAACCATTTTTTAAAATAATCATCCTGTAGCATAAATTAACTTAACTTTGAACAGTCAGGATTTCATAAAGACTAGGGGGAAAAGTCCAGTACTGAACAATTTTAATTATAAACTTGACTATATAAAAATAAAAATAGACTCAACTATACCTGAAATACTGTATATAACACATAAAAACAAGATAAATTTAAACCCTGACTATTTTTAACTTCTTAAAAGTATGGAAGTACAAAGATGCTACATCATTTATTATTAAGTAACTTATCAGTAACTTAGTAACAATATAGCTTTCAGGGGAAACTGAGCATATCTAAACCAAAGAAAGAGTTTGCTAAATTCACAAATATTTTGACAGTTCTTTATTCTAATTGCAAGTTAAAATACTTACAGATGACAATCCATATAGGAAAAAAAGTAGAAATATCACAAAGCTGCTACTTTTAGGGAATAATGAAGAAGCTGTTGCAATGACTGCCATAAGAAGAGACATAAGAAAAATAAAACTTGCATACAGAAGAACCCAGGAAAGCCTAGAATGAAAAGGCAAATACATGTATAGTTAAATGCATGGGCTTTAACAGTTAAAAAACCATTTTAAACAAACACTAAAATTTTTTTACCTGTGTTATTCTTAAGCTATTTCCATGCATGTTCACATACTGGAAATTAATACTCATAAGTAATTAAGCATACAGTAAGTTAAATTATAGGTAAAAGTGTAATCTGATGATCCTGACGCCTGCCTTGCAAGCTCAAGGTCCCGAATTTGATCCCCAGTACCAAAAAAAAAGTGTAATCTGGTATAAAGATAAAATGGTAGCTTTCAAAGAGACAAAAAAGTTTAAAAAGAGCAATTTCTGATTAATTTAAATCTAATAGTTTCAAAAACTCAATAGTCCACAAAACCTCTGATTTTCTTAGAATAATTAATGAGCTAATGATTTTCTTTATAGAAAATACTATAATTAAAGCTCTGAAGGCTTTGGTTACTATAAACAATAAAAGCTCCTTACCAATCAATGGCATAGTTGCTACACTTATATAATGTGAGATCAACAAGATCAACAATGGGGGCATCATTTTTACTCAAAATTTCTCTTCAAGTCAGAGCTCCAATAGAATTGCTACAGTATTTAATTTCATTTTATTTTTACTGTTTCCAGGTGGCAGATTATGAGTTAATGTACATCCAAAAAAAACCAAAAAAACACTGAATTAGGACTAAAAGGTAGTTACATTAACAGAATTGGATCCACCATTTTACAGGAGCAAACTGAGGCACCTGAAAAACTGATTTGTCTGAACAGTTGGTGAACTATTTCTCCACAAAACACTTTAAAGATGCAATGCATCTTTCAAACCAAAGGATTAATAACTGATAATTGATACTTTGAAATAGGAAAAGGTCCAAAGGGGTAGGGGTGGTGGGAGGAGATGGGGAAAGGAAAGAATGGAAAGGGAAAATTATGAGAAAAGGAAAAAAAATGGAAACGAAGACTATGTAAATAGGGAAGGGTGGAGGGGTGAAGGGTGCACAGGTAATGGGGAAAAAATGAGAACCAAGATACATCATGTACAGGTACAAGCACCCAATGATAAATGTAAATGTACTGTATACCTAAAATGTTCCAATAAAAGAATTTAAGCAAAAAATAAAAATAAAAATAAAATAAAAAAATAAAAAGTTATATAAAAAAACCCCAATCACTTCTAAAATAACATAAAAGGGAACAAAGAAAATGTTATACATAATAATCTCATGTAAAATTATTAGTTGTAATTGTAAAACTATAATTAATAGTTACATTAAGCCAAATGGTGTAAAATTTGGTAAGACAGACTATATCATATCATAGTAACTTATGCATAATATTAACCTTCCCCAAAATGATCTTAAAACAAATTTTCTTATTACCTAGTAGGAAGAGTAAGGAAAATATACTTGGAATTATTGATAAATATGTATGCCTCTATAAGTTTTCACTGCATAAAATGGTGAAACATTGAAGATCACTAGTGAAAACATTTTTCACTTGTTCCTATATAAATTATTTGTATATTCTTCATCTTAATTCATTCAAATAACTAGTTTTCCGGGGGAGAAAAAAATCCACATAATACATACATAGGCTTTACTCATTTTAAACAAATTTTAGGTATTACACATATGCTGTGATATTGGAAGAGGACCAAAACAGATAATTTCCACAATCTCGCCCCTTCTGTATAGTAAAATATACAGCAAAGTACGTGAAGCATATCCCATGGATTCAAACAAAATATGAAATAAAATTTAAATATATTGTCAAGATAAGCTCTCCACATTCCTGTTCCTTATGTTAAAACATGCCAACCGGGTCGGGGATTTAGCTCAGTAGTTCCACCACCTGCCTCATAAGCGTAAGGACTCGAGTTCGATCCCCAGTACCAAAACAAAAAACAAAAAAACCCCATGCAATCAATTGCTGAACCTTGCTGACTTGTCTCAAATTCTACCTTAAAAAATTATCATTCTGAAACTCTGTATGATATTTAATACACTTGCTAATTATACTACACAAACCTTTAATAACATACCAAAAGGCAGTGTCATGAAGTCCCATTATCTTTAAAAATTCCTTTAACTTTTTTTCTTTTTCTGCTACAATATGAATTGCCAAGAAGTATCCAAAAGGTGAAAATGCTATAACCAGGTATATTAAAATCACTCCTCGGGGAAAGGTATCTATTTCTACAACAGCAGTTTCTCCCATGATAACAGCTCTAGTTGATTCCAGCTCCTTCCAAAGAGAAACATTCGTCTTCAACTATAATTAGAAAATATAAATACATTAAATGAATTTAGTTCTGAGTATCCCCTAATAAAATGTAACAATTATATCCCAAATTTATTCAATAACCTTATATAAATAAAATTCTTAAAAGCTATACACTTGAAATAAAGTGAGTAACCACAATAATCCTGATGCAAAGTAGAGTACTGCTTTTAATTCATTTTGGAAGTATACATAAAGTTTGAAATTGGTAAGTGTATAAATTTTAATTAATTTGTCAAAGAAAATAAAATTATCATCTTAAGCAGACAATTATATGCATCTTACCAAAAACATACCTCTTTAAAATTGAAGAGTTTAGGAATTACTAGTATCATTGTTGTATGACTATTTTTAAAAATTTCTTTTAAACATGCCTATTGTTTTAAAATGTGCACATGAAAACCAGATGTGGTGGAAAATGGCTGTAATCCCAGTCCTCAGGAGGCTGAGGCAGGAGGACTGCTACAAATTTCAGGCCAGCCTGGGCTAACTAGTGAGTTCAAGGCCAGCTTGAACTACATAATGAGACCCTGTCTTAAAAAAATAAAATAAAATAAATCTGCATATGAACTGAGTGTGGTGGTGCATGCCTGTAATCTCAACACTTAGGAGGCTAAGGCAGCACTTAAGAGGCTGAAGCAAGAGTATAGTGAGTCTGAGGCCAGTTACAGTAAGATACTGTCCTAAAAAAACAAAAATAGATAAACTTTACACTTGTAGCACATATGGCCAGAATAATAAAATTATGACGTATGATTAACATTCAAGTGAATTCCTAAACTGAGATTTGTCTTGCCTATTCATCCACTGCTACCTGGGATGTAGACGGCTAATGTCTTTGGACAAAACCCAAGTGGTATAACTATAGCAGAGTGATACAGCTCATATTTCATTATCTTTACTTTAAACGTCTGTTACCATTGAACTGGTATAATATTATATTTCCCTAATATATCTATACCCTGTTGCAAGAGATGATAAGAATTCTACATACACCACCTCGTTTGGTTCTTAAAACAACGCTGTCAAGTAAAATATTATTCTAGTCATCTTACTCATAACATTCTAACAATAAAAATAAGTCTCCTGTTCAGATCGCGGTTCCAGTTCTAATACTATTCATATACTTTGAACATATACAGAGTCCACCAAAAGAATCTATACATACTTCAGGAGTTCGCCATATTAAGAAATGTCTGGAAGCTAATGGATGGCCACCACTTTAAACACCTCTTGTATTAATCTTGTAACCTGTATTAAACTCATGATGTCTCGATAAATTTAGTATTAAACTATTTATACAAGTTTTTCTTTACTTGATGTTTACATTGTTTTGGCAGACTCTATTTTAATAGAGAAGACAGCTGATGTCCATTTTTTAAATTACAATACTTTATAGGATAGTTAATTTCAACTGCAAAAGCAAACAGAAAAAACACAGGTCCATAGGGAACATGGAAAAATGAGATATGATTACCTCTAATATTTACGTTCGAAGAGAATTTCGTCTTATTGCTATCTGGCCCATCCACAAAATTTTAAGATTTTTTAAAAATAAATGAAATTTCTTGGCTAGATTTGTGCAAAATGTGGAACACTAGGTCTAGGCATCTCTTTAGAATTTAATTTACACATTTAGACAAAATGTATAGTACAAAGTATAGTATTAAAGCACAGACTTAGAGGAGTTAAAAAGCTGTAGTATGAACTGTTACTTTGCCACTAATAAATTGAATTTTGAAAAGTTATTTAATATCCCTATATTTAACAGCAGCAATCTCACAGGGGTATTAAACATTAAATGGGTTAATATCAGAACTTAAATTAAAAAGTTTTTATTAAACAAATGCATATCAAATAAAATATAAAATCTATTATGGAAAAGATAATAAAGTCACTTTCTTTAAAATAAATTATATTCAAGGGAAACATCTAAAAGTAGAAGTCTTTCATAAGTATTACCTATGGTTAGTAAATAAAAGTAGATGGATATATACTATGCTTGAATCCTATACCTAAGACGTGTAAATACTAAACAGTTTCTCTGGTGTGAGAAACTGAAAATGTAAATAAGGATCAAAAGGCATAATAGATAATGTGGAAAAAAAAAGAAAAGGTTCAAAGGGGAAGGGGAAATGGGAGGGACTGGGGAAAGGAAAGAAGGGAATGGAATTAATATGAGAAAAGGAAAAAGTGAAAACAAAGTCTTTGTAAATAGGGAGGGGTGGAGGGGTTCAAGGAAGGGCAGGGGAAGGGGGAAAAAATAAGAACCAAGATATATTATGTAAAGGTACAAATTTCCAATGATGAATGTTATTATATTATATACCTAAAATGCACCAATAAAATTTTTTAAAAACTATCAAATAAAAGTAGACTACAAAAAATATTAAATCAAAACCAGGCATGGTAGCACATGACTATAATCCCAACTACTTGAGAGGCTAACACAGGAAGTTAGCAAGTTCAAGCCCAGCCTTGGCAATTTAGTAGGATCTTGTTTAAAAATAAAAATATAAAGAGGGCCGGGAACGTAACTCAATGCAAAAGCTCTAGGTTCAATCTCTAGTATTGGAAAACAACAAAAAAAGGAAGAACACAGTTACATTAAAACATGGGGTCTAGTTTTCCTTCTTTATCATATTTACCTGTATAATAGCAGCATCTATGGATGCCTGTAAAACTGTGAACCCTGAGGACCAGTAATGAGCAGCCTCACACGATTTTGAACAGTCAGCTATGAGGAGAAAAATGTGAGACATAAAGATTTGTACACCAAATAAGTGCTTTCTTCTAAGATAACACAGACGGTTACCAAAGTAAAAATTAATCAATTTCTACAGGGCCAAAGAAAATATGTCATTGCCCTTCAAAAACAAATAAGAGCTATAAGATTCCTAATTGTTTATTTGAAATATTGAAATATAGCAGTTAAGTGTTAGGACACTAAGTGGTAAATGAATAAAAATATAAAAAGAAATTAATTATAAACATACCTATTAAAACAAGTCGCTTTGGACCAGGGATTTAGCTCAGTGGTTCCAGCACCTGCCTTGCAAGTGCAAGGTCCCAAGTTCGATCCCCAGTACCAAATAAATAAATAAATAAATAAAACAAGTCACTTCTATTTTAAACAAGTCATCCTGTGATGACTTTGTTTCAAAGAACCTCCAGATGCAAAGGCAAGTACAGAGTTAAAAAAAACAAACAACAAAAAAAAAACACTAAACAGAAGAATTTTCCATAAAAGCTTTTTGGAATCCAGTTACAAATTCAATATTTAGCATAGCATAGTAACTTTAACACTGGCTCAATAAACATTTATGGTTGATACTATCTCTTCATAGGTTTATACAAGTAAAGACTGACTTCCATTTTTCAAATGTAAAACTGGGAGACCTCAAGGTTTGGAAGATTTGTACTAGAGCATAAGTGAAAACAATCACATGAAGAAAAAAAACAGATTTAGGAAATTACATAATTCAAGATACAAGTCTGCTTTATTCTACTACAATTTATATATACTTAAGTGTATTAAAATTAAAATGGAGGGCTGGAGATTTATTTAGCTCAGTGGCACCACGCCTGTCTCGCAAGTGCAAGGTCCTGAGTTCGATCTCTGGTACCGGAAAAAATAAAGTGTAAAATGGGAGTTATATATAATAACTGACCCTACTTCAAATTTTGCACATGAATTTGAAGAAGCCGAGATATGCATTTAATTGACTTCAATAATTATTTAGGACTATTTACCTCTTGAATCCAAATAAATAGAAGATACTGGAATCTTATCAGGAAAAAAACGGAGTTCATAGGACATCAGGTCTTTGAAAACTACACCCACAAAGTTGCTGGATTTAGAAAGACTGGATGCTAGCATTTCTCTTTCATTTGTATATTCTTCAGTAATTATGACTATAAATATAACAATATAGTTAGATAACAAAACAGTTTACTATAATATAGTAGAATAATTTTATGATTACATTTGATCAACAAAATATTTTATAAGCACTTTTGTTTTACTGTAAGTAATTTTGTTTTACTCTCTAATTTCTTAGAAAATATCTCTTCTAAGAAAATAACAGTAGGAATGTGAGGCCAATCTGGCTATGACATCTGTCACCCTGTCGCCACAGTTGATTCGGCTGATCTGGCTGGCTAGGTGGGTGTCCCTTTCCTCCTTCACCACTTTATGTGTGTCCCTCCTGGAGCTGCATGCTCAGTGGAAGAGCACGACCACCCCTGATAGAGGAAGACCATTTCCTTGGTCAAGCATATACAAGCGGCTATACTCCCCTACTAGAACCTCCAAACAAGCTCTCAAGAAAATATGGCCACATAGTGAATGAAATAATTTAACTTTACAGATCCTAAGCTGTCATACGATTACTAAATCAGTGTAATATGTTACGAATATGACAAAGCATAGTGTAAAATAATATGTAAAATCATTTCATCAAGAAGAGCTCACTATTTCTCAGAACCTCAATGAACTGTACTAAAGTTTAATACTGAATAGTTTTCATATCATCTCAATTCTTAAAAATCCACTGACTGGCAGGCTTACTTTAGACACTGGTAAATTTAAGATTTTAGCCAGTAATGAGGTTATCAAAACAGTAAGTAATGTAGTTCATTCATCTACTGCAAAGTGAAATTATTAACTCCTAGATAAATGAATGGATATTTTATTTTCAAATATTTGTTTTTATGAAGATAATTCCTTAATCCTTCTCAGAAATATGTATTTTAGTAACTGATGCAATTCTTCTTTGAATAAAAAGCCAGTTAAACCTGATACTGTTTATTACTTTCTTAGAAGATAAATGATGAAAATACTGTAATTACCCTTTCACATTAGGTAAGACAATTTTTTAAATACTTTCTTGCAGTTTTATTTATAAGCTAACTAAAAACACTCCACAATATGTGGTTAAAAAAAAAGAATACAGGATCGATACCTAACTTCATCGTTTATTAGGTGTGTGACAACCAATAAGTGATTTAACTCTCCAAATTTTAATGTTTTCGTCCGTAATATCTAGCTAATTACCCTGGGTTCAACTGATAAGGACCAAGTAAAGCAACAAACATGGAAATGTTTTGTAAATTACAAAGTATTATTTAAATGTTCATCAACATAATCTTCTATGCCTTTAAATAGTCATGGAACTCCAGGATTGATATGAATAAACAAGGCGTTAGTTCAGCATCCTATCAGTCATGTTATCATGTATGTTATGATGTATGTATGTAATTCTATTATTAAAAAATAAAACTTTAAAATATAGATAGATATGAATTTGTGAAGTTAATATACATCGACTTCATTCTCCTACTCAGAATTACTGATGAATTTCATTCTCAACATTTCTGATCAATTGTTTTGAGCTTGCAATGTTAAATTCTTATGGCTATTCATGCTATTTGTGCTTAATATAATAGGCCAACAAACATGTAAGATAAATAATAAGATATAAGTTTGATAAAAATATCAAACAGTACAATCGGTAAAAAGTTATTTGGCTCTAGACTATGTAACTAACATCATCCAGTGATCCACTATCTAATAATATAATGATATATACTAGAAGCTGATTATAACTGTCCTATATGATATAAAACAACATGCTTATAATTCACCATTTCATTGCTTAGTCATACATGTCTATCATTCTCTCTGGTTCTTCCTTTAGGTTTTCTCACAGCCTCTTAAAACTCACTAGAGTGAAGTATACATGATGGAAAAGAAATCTAGGTATATAGTCACAATCATGGTCTCCAAAGTTAAGCATCTCAGTTTATATCATGTATCTCCATAAATACGCATGGCAATCTAAAAAGATTCCTGCTTTATAATCTTTATCATACATTTCTACTTCTTTATTATAAGTCAGAGTCAAAATGAAATACTCCTTCAAATCTTTTATACTACACAAACTAATTATTTTATAAACAGTGCAAGAATCAATGAAAATATACATGTACTGCCAGGGATATAAATTAGTATTTCACAAAGAATATAAGGCAACAGAATTAAATGATTTTAATATTTTTGCAAAATTATATGTTGGTATATGTTGGAAAACACATATCTGGGTGTTAAGGATGTTACTCAGTAAAACAAGCCACTAAGTATTGAAGGGGCTACATGTTATAGATATAAAACATATATAAGAACACAATACCATCAGAAAGGTAGTCAGTAGATACTATCTGCATGATGTTGCTTGTAATATTAGTCACTGGCGTATATCCAAGAACTAAGTCAGAGAGAATAGATTTATCCATTGGAGGAAGTTCTCTATCAGGCACTTCTTCATATTTCTTATTTGGATGCATCATGCTAATTAATATTAGCCAAAATAAAAAAAATAGTGGAAAAAGAATTTCCTATAATAAAAGAAACAAAATGATTACAAAGTATGACATTGGCAGCAAAAGCATGATTTCTATGCAAATCATATATTAAGAAAACATAAGAAAAAATTGGTTATTCTTTCTTCTGTACAAAAAGTAATTCGATCCAAAAGAATTTCTGTGTTAAGCATTTCACGAAGCCCAAAAGGCATATCAGATGATTTTTCCTCTATATTATTTTACTGAAATATTTTAAAACTCAAGAACATAATAAATTAAAGTGACATAAAAGGTGACCTATAAACAACTTAGATCACTGACATAAAATTAATTTATTCATATTTTATTTAAAGTAACTTACCAAATATCCCTATTAGGATCACCATAAAAGTGTCTTATTTGATTCTAAATTGTAAATTATGCCTTAATTATACCTCAATTATACTACTAAAACTGTATTAAAATTCTATGGTTAGCTTTAATACAAATGAACTATTATTTCATCTTGCTATTCATACACTGGTTTCAGGAGAAGATAAACAATATACGTCCATCCTTTCAAAGTATTACTATCTGGGTAGCCAGAGTTCTTTTTTGACAAAAAGTAATGTATGTTGGGGAATAAATCTATGATACATGGTAGTTTTAATTATTCTTGGGGCAACTCACTCTAGAGTCCATGAAATAGAAGTTTTATGTGAAAAAGTTTATGAATGCTAAGAATTTCATCCCTAAGGCTCAAAATTAAGTACTGCTGTTAGAAAACTAAATTTAATAATCATTATTAAGTGTTAACATTTAGAAGCATGAAGTTATTCAGTTATTTTCCTGTGGCTAACACAATACAACAAGCTTTTACTTTACAAGAAAATTAAAGAGAACAGAGAAAATAAAATTATAACAAAAAATGCATCCAGCAAAATCGTCTTTTACAAATAGAATGTGTGAAAGCTAAGTAAATGGCAACAAAACATAAAAAGAGTATTTTCACTTACTTGAACACTGCTTTTTTTAGTCCTGCATTTAACTAGGTAATTCTTCAGTAGCAATGTTCTAGTCTGTCTCCAAACTCCCACCTCCCTAATTGCAGTGGCCATGTTTCCGTCATTAGCCTATTAAAGAGGAAAAACCAAATGAAACAAATTAACCTTGAACCACAAAGTAAAAATACACTTTCATTGAAAAAAATCCTCTTTGGGGCCCAGGTAGATGAAGTTACTCATGCTTTGTGCTGTCTTTGCTGCCTAGCCAGAATTCATGGAACAGCAATTTGAGGACACTGAAAAGCAAGTAATAAGCTGGGTGTGGCCAGTACCCTGGGAAGCTGAGGCAGGAGATGAGTTTGAACCCAGTCTGGGCAACTGAGTCATTTAGAAAGAACCTGTTTCAAAATAAAAAATGACTGAGGATGTAGCTTAGTGTGAAGGCCCTAGACTCACTTCAATCCCCAGTACTGCAAAAATAAATTAGTAAATAAAATTTTAAAAGTAAATGGCTGAAACTAAGGGAGTGAAGAACACCAGAACTCCAGAACTTCAAAGCCAGCTGGGAGCTTATCACTTCTGCTTACTACTTTTTTCCCTTTGGTATTCCCCAAATTGAATACATGACAAGTGAGGTCAAGGTCACAGAGAGAGCACCAGGAGGAATGGGAAGAATTAATCTCTGCATTCTACACTGAAAGGGCAGCTTGGGGAGATTCAGAAAAGGTCCTCTTAAACCTTCTTCCAGAGCAATTAGTGCTGCCCGGTTTTGTATAAACCTAATGGGGGCCATGATATGCTGGTATGACTCCATCACAACAAGGACTGCATGTTCTAAACTCCCTACCTCCACCCAGAAAGAAAAGCAAGCAACTTTTTGGAGGCAGTTTTTCAACTCCAAAAAAAAGTAAAAAGAAAAGAAAAAGAAAAAAAAAATAGAGAAGAGGAAAGAGGCGGGAAATGGCTTACATGAGAATCCTTTTTATATGCACAGAAGAAAAATTAGATTTAAAAAATCTAGTGGTACTGAGAATTGAACCCAGGACCTTCACAACTGAGTGACATTCCCAGCGCATTTTTTATTTTGAGATAGTCTTGCTGAATTGATAAACTGCCCAGATTAGAATCAAACTTGGAATTTTCCTGCCTCAGCCTCCCAGAATGCTATTACAGGCCTGCACCACCAGGTGGAGCTTAGAAAAAAAATTTTTTAATTAACAATGGGATCACAGAAAACTTTTACTTTCTTTTTATCTTTTTTGCTTTCTCATTAATACATATTACTTGTGTAGTAAAAAAAATTGAAAACAATTAGACATATTGTAAAAAATGTTAAAGAGGAAATGAAAAACAACAAAACAAAAGCACTCACAGTAGACTGAAATCACCTCTAGGCCAAAAAAAGAAAAAAACCACACTCATTCAAACATGATTTGCTACAAAACAAACACAGAAACACTAACCAACAGCAGCATGAACATTCTCAAGTTGTCTGCCAAAACACATTGATTTAGCAGATACACTAAATTATTAATTCAAACGGAATGCTGAATGCTTGGCTTTTTTTAGACACAGAGCTCTTATACAGAGAGTAGCTCATAGATTCACAACACTCTTACTTCCTTGAGAACTGCTCTCTGAACTCAAAGCTGTTTCCAAAAGCCTCGTCTGAAGTTTATGAAGCTGCCCACCCTCATACACACTCTAGCCAGAGATTTTTAAAACAAAACTAAAGCCCCTCTTTATACACCATCCCAACACACATACAAAAGGTCACCACTACGACCACCACCACAACTCTGGATCGATGTTGGATAAATTCTCTCCTGGAAGTATGCACTTAAAGAGACCCAAACAAAGAGTGCAAGTATGGAAACTGAATTACACCAAGGACAACACTTAAGAAAATATATCCATTCTGTCACTAAGCATTCTCTGAATGAGCCATACTATGCTCAAAACTTCATTTCTCTTCCTTGGGGTAGGTGAAATGCCCTACTACCTTCTCAGGGTTCAGTTTACTAAACTGGCTAGAATCAGATTCTCACCCCCAAAAACGGGATGAAGGAGGAACCCAAATCAGCAAACACAGGAATTAACAGAATAATGCCTCAAGTGGTATAGTACAGTGGTTCAGAATATGACCTTTGGAGTCAAAACTAAACATGAATTCTGCCTCTGCCATTTAATAGCTGTGAGACCTTGGACAAGTTATTTAACGTTTTTGTGCCTAAGTTTTGTCACTGGTAAAATCGAGTAATAATAGTACCCATGTCTTTGGTAATATTTGAGTTGTTAAAATGACTAGAATTAATATCTGTAAAATATTGACAAATGGCACCTGGTAAGTGGCAAGTAATTATACATGTTGATCACTACTGTACATAAAAGTAGTGTAATTAATATCTACAAAGAAATAACAGAGCATCACATTCATGAAAAGAGGACAAAGCAACTAAGGAAAAAGCAATTAGGGAACATGGAAATCAAATAACCAGAAATTGAAAACTGAAGTATTTTTTTGAAGTTTTTTCTTTTTTATTTGATTATTATTTTTTCTTCACATCTTTTTTTATTAGTACAGATTGATAGGTTTCATTTTGGCATATCTGTACATAACATTTAATTATTTTCATCCCCCCTTCACCTCCTTGCCCTACCTATCCACTTGTTTTACCTTTTGGGGAGGGTTTCAATGCATGTACTATGATCACATCCATCTCTCTTATTAAACAATGCTTACACCCTTCCCCCTTTATTCCCTTCCCATCTAGTAACAGTTTCCTTTGTACTTTCATTTCATCTTTTTTAGATTTCACATATTAGGAAGAATGTGATTTTGTCTTTCTAAGTCTGATTTATTTCACTTAACATGACTGATCTTTAATATTGTCCATTTTTCTGCAAATGACATAATTTTGTTCTTCTTTACATCTGAATAATACTCTGTTGTGTATATATACAACATTTTATTTATCCATTCATCTGTTGATGGCACCTAGGCTTGTTCAATATCCTGGCTATTGTGAATTATGATGCAATAAACATGGGTCCGAAAGGTATCCTTAAGGTAGAAAGCTAAAGTATTTTTAAATCTAACATATTCTTTTCATTATACTTATTATATTTATTAAAAGCAATACTTTTCTTAAAAGAGACTATCCATACTTTTTTTTTTTCAAATCCATCACTTACCTAATGTTGCCATTATCTATCAGGATTCTAGTATAACAATTCACAACATAGCTCTGAAGAGGCATTAAATATCTGCAGAATAATCCCATCTTATTGTGTACATTTAAACTTATTTTTACATGTACAGACCTAATTTTTTAAATGTTTGTTACAAATGGATTAAGATTATATCCTGTGAAATAATGAAATTGAGTCATTCCAATGTTCAGAACCATTCTGGTAAAAGATAATAATCAGTCACCATCTTAGCATCCTTGAGTCTCGAAAATACTCTTATCTGAACATAACTCTCCTACCTCCGAAAGATGACTAAGATCACTTCTGATCCACACAGGCAGAGGTGATTACCACTCCTTTGCTCTACCTGTACACACCGTACATAACACCATTATTTTGTATGTTAAGGTCTTGAACCTGTACTGAGATGCTTAGTGTCTTATTTATGTTTGCTTCTCTACCACCAGTGGCAATATTATAACCAACATTATCTTACTGCAAATTCCTTTATCTAGGCTTCCTGAGGCCTTACAGATTACGGGCCTGCAAACTAAGAACAGGAGTTGGAAGCTAAACCTAGCTCACAGTCTCTTTGCACAATCCATGAATTAACAATGTTTCTACATTCTTGAACAGTTGGAAAAAACTAAGAAAAACAATACCTTGTGACAGGTAAAAATTACATGAAATTCAAATTTCAGGGTATATAAATTAAGTATTCTTGGAATCCAGCCACGCTTATTCATTTAAGTATTGTCTATGATTCCTTTTGTGCTACCAGAGTTAAGTTGCATAGACACCATATGGTTGGCAAAACCTAAAACATTACTATCTCACTGAAGGATTTATACACCCAACATTAGAGGGCAAAAAGTGTGTGACACTGTCACTGATTTCAGAGAAAAACTGAATAACATTTTAATGGCCGTTGAGGGAAGAGTGTGCAAAAGACTGAAACTGAGTTTCTATGCAAACAGAAAAGCATGAAAAAGCTAGACTCTCCAAAGGGCCTGACTTATATAAAGAAAGACACAGTATCTGCAATATGGCAGAAGGGTAACACAAAAGGAAACTACAAAGGATACTGGTGTGTGCCCTAGATGACACTATAAAGACAGGCACTGGAAATGAATTATGAAGTACTACGTACAGGAAATTAACAGCCCCTCTTATCTTGTAAACCTACAGAAAGCATTCTCTATTTCCTCTACTGCATTTTTCACACCTCAGGGTGTTTAAATTCTTGGCCATTACATTTCACTAGTCCATTCACTGGCCCATCCCCAAGCCTCCTGTCTGTTCACAGCATCAGTCTCATACTGTCTGACCTTGATTCCCAGTTCAGTGAAAAATGGAAAACAGTCAAGAGAAATTTCAGAAATCTCCCACTATTTTTTCTACCTACACACATTTGTGCCCAAAATAATGTACATTTCAATAATTCATCATTTCTGCCTCACTCAAGACTCTTTTCATTAGAATTCTCAATGACGAAAGGTCCAAATCAATCTGGTATTAGCTGTACTTTTTAATTGACTTTTTTCTTTATGAAGGAGAGACTAAGAACCTACCTGGCACAAGACTTGAAAGAAATTTGTACCCAGCTACATTACTGGCTTCTCAATTTATAAAATGAGCCTTTTAACAGGAGACAAAATATAAATGATTTCTTCTCTAATGCTTTAAAAAGTATTGAAGATGGTGCGATAATAATACAAGGTACTGTCAATACAATATAACCTGAAGTTTATGAGTGTTTCTTGGTGAAAATAACAATGCAGTGGCACTCATATGGCAAGTTATCCGATAACTTTTTAATACATAGTAGTTTTTTAAAAGCTTATGCATAAAACTAATTTTAATCCTATTAATTCACATACTAGTAAAGATTATGCTATAGCAAAACATGAAATTATTTTATATAATATCTAAAACTCAAGAATAGAGATTACAAATTGTATTCATTTTGGTACTCCTGACACAAATAACAATATCTGGACTACAAAGAGACATATAACAAATATATTTGTTATATATATATTAATATATTAACAAACTTGGTCTTATTCTAAATGTAAGGTTTCCCAATACCACCCTGTTTGAAGTTTTACACATTCGACATCCCATACACTTTCAAAGATTAATGTCTCTTTAGTTTGATTGTAACGCAAATACCCCAAAAGCCCTAAATGATCTATTAATGTTCTCTCCTGTGGAGTCTTTCCTAAGCAATACTCCCAGATATTGCTTTCTGGACAAACATAAAATATAGTAGATAAAGCACCATAATTAAACAGTCAAGCATACCTAAGCTAGAATCTCAGGTCTATCTTATTTACTAGCTGAGATCTTAATAAATTACTTAACCTCTCTGAAACCCATTTCTCATATCTGTCCACTTAGAAAAACACCTCCAATCTCAGAGTGGCTGCTAGGATTAAATGAGATAATACTGAGCCTGGGTTAGATGAGAGTCCAACAAATGCTCCTTTTCTACTCTTAAAACGCCCTCGACAGAAGATAAACACGGTTGTGGGGTTCCCCGCCCCATTCAGTTTTTCTAAAACGTAAATCCAAGACAAGGGGCCTAAGGGAACTCCCTCAGCGCTGAGCACCTCAAATCCAGATCAATGCCTCCAGCCCACCTTGTTTGCCCATCTGCGGCTTTGCTGTGTTTTAGAAACCTGGACATCGGCCCCTCGAACTGTGTTATGAGATCTGCGCACTGGCTTCTCTCCCCAGCGCCTTTTAACACACACACACACACACACACACACACACACACACACACACGCACGCACGCACGCACGCACACCCCGGGATGCGATTATCCCGCCCTTCCGAGGAGACGCCTTCCCGTCCTCCGGGGAGGATGCTGTGGCGCGGGAACCGCCGCATCCACTACCTGCAGCGTCGCGGCCGCCCGGCCCGGCCCGGCGCGGACCCCAGATCCCGGGCCCCGCGGACCCCACGGACGTTAGGGCGGACCGCGTTTTCCCTGGCCGCTCCGGGCCCGCCGCACCTCGCACCGCGGACCCTCGATTCCTCGGCCCTTCACTTCCCAGGGGCGGCTTGGCCGCGGCAGGCTTCAGGGACCGCTGCCCACCGCGCAGCCCTCACCTCAGAGCCGAAGCCGCAGCGCCTCCAGGCCCCAGGTGACGGAGCTCGGAACTGCGTGTGGACGCGGCCTCGCGAGCGCGCTCCCGCCGCTCCGCCCCGCGCGCCCGAGCGGAGAGCCCTCGGTGCCGGAAGCGTGCCGGCCTCGGGCTGGACGCACCTGACGGCGGGGCTCCCAGGGGGCGGGGCCGGCCGGACGCGCGCGCTCCCGTGCTAGGGCCCCGCGCGTCCCGGCGCACCTGGGGGCGGGACTACGAGGGGCGGGGCTCTTAGGGGCGGGCGAGAGAGCGGGAGGTGGACGGGTACCCGAGCGCCTGTCAGTCACCCCGCCTGGGCCCCTGGAGTCTGTCTCCTCTGCGGAGATCCAGCCGCGCCCTCCTCCGAGGCCCTGCTCAAAACAACGCGCTTTTAAGTCAGGGCTCAGGTCTGAATCGGCGTCCTGCCACCTCCTAGCGGGTGTCCGTGGCCTCCTCTGCCTTTCTGGTTTCGTCTAGTTTTAGGGAGCCTCCCCACCCCTTTTCCTGGAGTGTGGAGTCCCTCCGAGTCCCCTTCTCCCACTGGCCACAGGGCCTGGGTTCCGCGCCCTCATTTCAATAACCAGGGTCTTTCCTTCTCCTTTCCAAAGGGTGGCATAAGCCGCAGGTTGTATACCACAACTTACCTTTGCTAAAAATGCTATCTAGTGCTGCTCCTGGTAACATAAACCTGTAACCATAGCTACTTGGAAGGCTGAGGCAGGAGGATTGCAAGTTCGAGGCCAACTTGGACAGTTTTATAATAAGACTGTCTCAAAAAGAAAGGGAGAGAGGGAGGCAAGCAAGATAGAGGTTGTAGAGGTAGAAAGAGTTCACAACACTGGCATTACATATTTTCCTGTCTATATTTCCTTGCACGGTTGTTTTTAGAGATCTAAAAAAAAAAATCTGTTGCTCTTTCTGTTACTCGCGTTTAAAGCAAATCTCTCCAACAATCATCCTGCTAAGTTTTAAAAAGAAAAAAAGTCAAGGGGTCAATATTGTTTTACTTATCTTTCCAAATATGGCTTACATAGGAAATGCAACGAAGTTCATCAGAATACATGATGATTGAAAGATCTGGAGCAAAGAGAGAGGACATCCAAGGAACTGCACCGGAAAACCGAAGAAGGCAGATAACCATCATACATTTTGTCTAGTTCCGAAATATTTGAAACATTTTTGTTCCAAGTTTAAAAGAATGCATCCTCAATGGCGTATATTTGAGTAAGTAAGTGTAGGTCAAAGCTAAACTTATTAAAATGTTAATGAATTTTACCTTCAACTCAACTGTCCAGTGACACTTCTCACTAGTAGTAGCTTTAACCTGTTCCAACTTCCAAAATCTACCCATCATTTCTACCACTGTTTCAGGCAACAATTTTCTGAGTTTTTATCCTTATAATATTCTGTCATTCATTCCGTCTGCTTAACACTTTCAATCTTGTTTGAAGATGATATGAACAAAATTCATTTCTTCTCTAAAATTGTCGTTATCCCTGAGAAAATGATCTCACTCTGTTTCCTCTTAACTATACATATGCTGCCATCTTGCTCATATTATTTATGTGCTAGCTCTTCAATTAAATTCTAAGAAGTTTGAAGCTAAGAGCAATTACTTATGACAATTTAAATTTTTAAGTCTATGCATCATAGTATATGGTAAATGTTGATAATACTACTGATGAGAAAAGACATATTACAAGACAGATCACGCAAATATTATCAGTATTATCCCTGTAGAATTTGACTACTCCACAAAATCTACCTAGTCATAGAAGAAGATATCAACCACTTCTTGCAGAATAATGGCAACATTATGACAGTAATAGGGTTGTGAGAATAACATAATACTAGTTTTTTGTCTTTTTACAGGCTAGTTATCAGACTGCTTGTATCGTATAAATAAGTGAGCCATATCATCTGAATATGTTTCCATAGTTGCCAGGGTTTAATACTAAAGAGCTGAAGGGATGATGTTCCTTCCTGAGTTTCTGTATCTAGGAAATAGAAACAAGCCGTATTGCTTGTTTGTCATGGAGGCAACCCAAATCCCCACGGCTCATTAATAGATCTTTTAAACAAATAAATCACACGAGAATTCGTGGATCATAAGAACTGTAACCTGAGATTTAACAAGCTGCCTAGCTGTACTGAATTAACAGTGAACTGGAATAGTTATGTTGAATAGTTATATGAAGAAAAAGAATAAGTCTTGCTATCCTACATATCAACCTACAACCTAGACTCCCACTGGTGAACAATGGATTATACTTTTTTTACTTGCCAGACTTTGAAGCTTTATTTCAATGGATTTCCTAGCTATTTTTGCAAAAATTAAGGGCAAAATTGCTAGATGGTTATAGCTACTTTTTCAAATGTCAAGTTAGTACATTGTTTTGCATGATTACCAATACAGTGGTATATCAGCTTACAAACTTAATTCTTTCCATGTTTCAGGTATGCATATGCTTGCAATTTGGTTGCAACCAGAATTGTAGAATGAATTCTGTGACCAGAATTATAGAAAGAATTAAGTTTGTGAACCGAGGTACCACTGTACATTGAAAATCATATGCATCATTTTAAAATCTATTATTGAACACTATTTATTTTTAAATACCATTTCTACAAGCTAAGAAAGATGCCAAGAGAAGTGGGGTGGTTTCTAAATTCAGGGTATAAGTAGGTAGAATTTCAAAGAATTTCAAATTGGTACCTTTGTCTAGAATGAGATAAGACCACAAAATACAAACTTGGCTGACAAAGTAGAAAGGGAATCAAATATCTTTAACTCTAAAATTCCAAGCTACCATACGAAATATGGCTGAAATGGTTATTAAATAGCTAGGGAAATGATCAATAATTGATAGAGGGTTAGAGCAGAGAGGTTTAGACAAAAGGAATGGCTTCTGATGATAATTTTAGTTTGATTTGTATTAATATTACTAATATTATTGTTGTTGTTATTGTTTCTACTACAACAAAAATAATTTCATGTATTTTATTCTTTCTGTTTCTCCAAACAGATTTAGTCAAGGACACTGATATTTGAAGACTGTAAAGAAAAATTTATTTAAAACTCAACCACCCAGCTGTGTATGGGGGCACACAATAGGAGGAGGAAGGACAATGGTGAGTTTGAGGCTAGTACGGGCCACACAGAAAAATCCTCTCTCAAAAACAAAATCCTCATGTGGCTGGGGATTTAGCTCAGTGGTTCTGCTGCTTGCCTCACAAGCGCAATGACCCAAGTTCGATCCCCAGTACCAAAAAAAATAAAGTAGAAAAACAAAATCCTCAACCACCCAACAAGTTTTTATCAAAGTGCCTAGTATTCTTCCTTAGTTAGAACTCCAACTTTCCAAGTGAACAACAACCAAAGAAGGTAAAAGAAGAGAAAATGAATAATTATCCTGAGAGCCAAAAATAATAATTAAAAATCATCAAGCCAGAGATGGTGCTGTGCATCTGTATTTCTAGCACAAAGGAGGCTGAGATAGGAGGATCACTGGAGCTCAGAGTGATCCCGCTATCTCAAAACCAAACAAACCACAAAAAGTTTCAAGCAATGGGAGACATTTGTTCTGCTATTAAATTACGTGGTGCAAATTGTAAAGTGCTATAGAGAAATCATTGACAGCTACAGTTACCATTAACTTCAAGAGGAAAAGGTGAAGAATTGGTTTTATACCTAAGAGAAAGAGGTAATGATGAGGAGAGACTTGAGTCAATTTGTGTTTTCTTTCCTACTTTGGGAAAGAAAATGGACTTTAAATTGGTAAAGCTGCAACATCGTTGACAGAGAACTGAAACTTGAACTACGTGAGGAGTAGTAAGAGAACACCTATCTATTTCAAATAAGTTCATGTTTCCAGGCACAAATTGTATCCCACAGCTGTTTACAGGTAACCTAAGACCTATTGCTGGTAAGTTACCAGAAACTATAAAAAGTGAAAAGACACTAGATCACATAACCTCAAAGAAAATTTAACAGAAATAAATGAAAATTCCTACATTCACATTGAATGATCAAACTACACAAGTCCAAAATTGGACAGATTCTAATTAGCTCATATATGAAACATCTAGACCTTTTAGGGTTTGCCAAGACCAATGTCGTTAGTAATATATCACAAGAAGCATATACACACATCTATTTGAAAACAGTGTCCTCACCTTATCTCTTTCCCTCCATCCCCTGCCACTATGCCCCCTGAGTCCTGTATTCCCCTAGAATAAGAATAACAATCCACAATCCACCAAAGATGTCCACATCCTAATCCTGGGAGCCTGTGAAGATGCTATCTTCAGTGTGAAAATGGAATTAATTTTACAGATGAAATTAAATTTGCTAATCAGCTGACCTTAAAATAGATTATCCTTGCTTATCCTGGAGGAACAAATATAATCAGATGAGTCCCTAAATGTGGAAGGGAAAGGTGGAAAAAATGCTGATTCACCGGAAATTAATGAAACTAACCAATCAGAGGATCAGGGTATTAAGAACAACCTAAATGTTAAGTGATTCTGGTTCTTAAAATCTATCCTTAAGAAGGGACCAGAATGGTTCAAAGGGACGAGAATTCCACCCATCAGTATTGGTGGGAAAAGGGAGGGAGGCATGCCCACGGTCTCTCAAAAGTGGAAGACAAGGAGACACAACTTCCATGACAGCCTCCAGAAAGAAACAGACCTTTAATAACATCTTGATTTTATCCCACAGAGAACCATCCATTGGGCTTCTAACTTTGAGAATTGTAAGGTAAGTCTGTGTTCTTTTGAATCACTAAAGCTGTGGCAATTGGTTATAGCAGCAATAGAAAATGAATATACCCCTTGATTTTTTTCTCTGTATTGTAGCACTATGATTTTTTAGCATCCAGCTGTCACCTTTTTTCTTCTGTCTCCCTACAAGTAATCCTTTGCCATAGAAAAGACAGTAAACTAATACTTAAATATTTTGAATTCAGAAATCTAGCAACTGATGTGACCTCATTATCCCATATTACTTAAAAAATAGTTCGCTGCATATATTATTTTCTCCAATTTTCTGGGTTTGCTTCAGTGAGTTCACGAGATGAGATAATGTACAATAATAAAATCCAACTGTTTGGCACACAATATATGCTACTTTCTTCTTTGTTTTATATGTAATCTTTAATCTCTATAGTGACATTGTGAACTAAGTATTATTTTTCTGTTACTGAAATAGAAGATAAATACTCTGAAAACTAAAAAGCACAAGAGATTACAAATTAATGGAAATCATAAAGGGAATCAATACACAAGGAAAAAAACTTTTTTCTACAAATAGTTCTTGGAAATATTTTTTCATTTAAGCTTTATTAATATTATATTTCAATATTTGTACCTGGCACATTTCCATCATAGTTCTTCATTAATCTGTCTATTCATTAGTATTTGTGAAGGGGCTACTATATGTGAGGTACTGTCATAAATATTTGAGGTAGAAGAGTGGATGAAACAGACATGACCAGCTAGTCAGCAGTATAGACTGTAATGAGGGATATAAAACAGGAAGTGACTGTGGAGTGTAGTAACTAGCATCCCAGGAATGGTACTCCATATCAGGACATTAGTGACTTGTCTAATACAGATCTGGGGAGGGGGAAATCAAGGAACAATGTCCAGAGGAACTCACATCTAAATAAAGATCTGAAGGCTAAGTAGGAGTTAGGCAACAGTTAAGGAGAGAACATTCTGGAAGAATACTGATATCTTCAGTATATCAGCCTTCTCCTCGTTTGCACTGACTTTTCTTTTCTCAGTTCTGTCTCCGAACTCGAATAGTTCCTGCTTCAAGATTCTTTCCCAAAACACAATCTGATGTTAAATTCCTGATATGAAATTTTTTAATAAACTCTTTACCCATAATCCATTTATCTGATCACAATGTCTCTTAATCTAATAACCATTTCTGTCACTTCTAAATCCTTTGTTTTCCTATCCAACTAGAACATGGTCCTCTGTTACTAATTAACTATAATATAAACAAGTAAGTGCAGTGTAAATGTTTTCCACTTCACTCCATTCTGTGGTTACCTTCTTTTGCCACTAGATGGTACTTGCATATTTCAGAGACTAAAATGCTGGTTCAGTTTACCTTCATGGAAACTACCGGAAGTAACCAATCTGATAATCAGGTAATTAAGATGAAACTGCCCAACCTAAATGTTAAGTCATCCTGGTTCTTACATTTATCCTTTAAATTTTCCGTAATATCATCCTTTCTCTTTGGATAAATATGACTTTTAAGAACTTTAAAATTAAGCTGTCTTTAAATTCCTGCTCTGACCACCCCAGTCCCACTCAAGCTTTTCATTTCTTTTTAAAATGTATGATATTCTTCTAATATCTTAACCTGAAAAGTGGAGTTGTTGTCCCTAGTGGAGGGACTCCACCTCCCAGCTCCTTATCTAGGCTAATATTTTCCCTCTGCTTGAAGGAGTCACTCCTTCCCTTCAACACCATCCCTTCCCTTGTTACTTTAGACATCCTAGACATTTTTCTAGGAATTTTTTTTTTTCCAGCACCAGGAATCCAACTGAGGACCTTGCACTTGCCAGCCAGGAGTGGCACCACTGAGCTACACCCACAGCCCTATCTAGGCATATTTTTAACTTGTATCCGTACCATGAAGTTTTCCATGTTTACTACCACTATAAAATGCTTTCTTCTGATTTCCTTTTCATTATATTAACAAGTTCAGTGATTTGTTTAATAATAAATGTAACATCCATTATTCTGAAGAGCTATATGCATCTCTTTAGGACTTGAAGACTGTTTTAGGATTATTTATGAACCTTCTTAATCTCTGTGCTGTATAATGTGTGGATATAGTCGACATTATCCTGAATATTTAATGCAATATTATTTATTGAACTGATTTTAATGGTAATATCCATAAGACTACTGGCAAACAGTCTGAGAATAAAAAATGAGGTGGTGATTCTTAATTAAAATCTCTTGAGTAATTTGGATGAAATTTATTAGCAAGACAAGACCTATGGAACCAAATTATTGATCTTGGTGGAAATCATAATCATGGCATGAGATCCTATTTCCTGCATTATATATCTATAATGGATAGAATATGTCATTGTTGGTGGTTTTTTGTTTGCTTGTTTGCTTTGTGGTATTGAGTATTGAACCCAGGGCCTTCACACTGAACTACATCCTCAACCCTTTTTTTGCTTTTTGTTTTGACACAGTGTTGTTTAGAGTAGAGCTAAGTCTTGAAAGTGGCCTATATGTCCATCAACAGATGAATTTAAAAAGAAAATGGAGTATTTATATACATGGAGTACTACACTGCAAAAAAGGATAAATTTGAGTCATCTTAAGACGATAACTTAAGTGACATAAATCAAGCACACAAACTTAAATAGCTCATGATTTCTTTTATATGAGAAACCCAAAGTATAAATACTTTATAGAGCAAAATAGAATGTAGATAATAGGAAACAGGAGGATAGATCTTTTGAAAATGGAAATGAGACCAAGAAATAGAGGGAAGAGAGAAGGGAAGGGGAAGTAAAAAGATTTAAGATGTGTTACATAATACATGTACCAACTCCCCATGATGAATGTAACAATTATATACTACAAATGTGTACTGATAAAAAAAATTTTTAATGAGCACATTAAAAAAAAGTCCCACCAAAGTCTCATGTATTCAGAGGTGGGGCCTTTGAAGGGTGATTAGATCGTGATGGACCCTATACTCATCAGTGGATTTATCAATTGATGAGTTCATGGCTGAATGTGCTGTTAAGATGTGGGGAATATGGGAGGATATGGGTTACCAAGGGCATGAATTGGAAGGGTGTATTTTTGTGCCTGGACCCTCCCTTCTCTGCTTTCTGGCCACCTTGGGATGAGCAGCTTTCCTCGCCATGCCATTCTGTTATGCCATTCTACCTTGGCGCCAGGCAGCCTTGGACTGAACCATCTGAGGCGCCACGGGGGAGGGCCATAAAGGCCACGGTTAGGAGCCCCAGAAGGTAGAGCAGAAGTGAACAACAGAGAGGGCCTCTCTGAGGCTCCTCAATGAAAGTTGAAGCCCACTGGGAAAGTGAAGAAAATCTCTTCAATAAATACCCACTGCTCCATCGTGGTTGGCTCATGATGCACAGCATGATACTCTCTTCTGATGCTGAGCAGCCGCAGGTCCCAGAGAGCCATGCGGTGATGAAGATGGAAAACCGATGTTCTACAGTGTACCGTGCTGCCGGTGTCTTTTGGGTACAAGTATTTAATAAGTTACATATTCTATTTAATACAGTATTATAAAGTAAAAAAAAAAAGGCACAGGAAGTGGACAAGGGCACTGCACTCGTTCAGGCCCCCACTCCACTTCTGCTCACCCAGACACAGAAGCAGGGAGGGCGTTAAATGTGGCCGCTGGGGGCTTCGGCCAGGACCGGCTCCTCAGGGATACTAGCCCTTGAGACTTAGGAATGTTCCTTCCAGGAAAGTGGGGTGGGGTTTCAATGGGGTGAGTGGGGCGGGGCTTGCCCAGAGTCCCAACTCAGGCTCTGAGCACCGGGGTCAGGTCCTGCGGCAGCCAGAGCCCTTCCATTCCAGAAAGGTCTGCCAGAGATGGCCAGCTGGGGGAGATGAAGGCAAAGTAAACCTTTCCTTCTCAAATTTGTGGGTGTTGGGGATTTTTGTCCTAATGATAGGAAAATGACCGATGCATAAAGTTGGCACCACAGCAGTAGATTGCCAAATATTTTTAAGTCACCTCACTGTTATTTTGCCATATTTTATTGTCATTTGCTAGAAAGACAGTCTATTTAGTCAAATTGTTGGTGTTCTATGTAGGACCGATAGCCTTCATCTCTTCTTTACGTGTGAACTTTTTATTTTCTCTTGAAAATTTTTATTTTTCTAGTAATTTATTTTTATATTTTTTGAAATGGGGTCTAGCTATGTAGTTCAGGTTGGCCTTGAATTCAATTTTAGCCCAGGCTGGCCTTGAATTCCTGGAAATTCTCCTGGCTCAGCCTCCAAAGTGCTGGGATTACAGGCGTTCACCACCATGCCTAGCAGATAAATTTTTATTTTTATTGTTGTTAGTTATTGCTAAAATAGCTTATAGTAATACTTTTTAAAACCAAGGAAGAGAGGAAAAATAGGAATAGAAATAAAGGAAACACTTTAATCCTTTACATTCTGGTACATATTATGTGGTACATTATTTAGGATAAGCTAATAAACTAAATTGACCAATTGACCCAAAACTGTGAACAGTTTAAACAAAACTGATTCTTATTTCTTACTCATAGAGCAGTTCGAAAAGATGCCCTGGGCATTATCGTTCAGTTAGGAGATGAGAGGTTGAAAAGACAGGAAGGTGCAAAAGCTCCCTTTTTAACTGCCCAGGCCCTGAAGTGACATTCATCACTTCTGCCATCTCTGTGAGAGGTAGCTAAGCTGCATTTCTTAGATGTCAGGGGAGTGTTCTCAGCTGGGCATCTGCTGCCCAGCGGAATCTAGGTATGAAAGAAGAGAGACCTCATATTCAACAACTGCTAGCCGTGTTTTCTTTCTTGGAGATTTAAGTTAAAAAACCTATCTTTGAGGGCTGGGGATTTAGCTCAGTGGTTCTGCCCTGTCTCCCAAGGGCAGGGTTCTGAGTTCAATCCCTGATACCAGAAAAAAAAAAAAAGAGGGCTGATGGAGTGAAGGGAAAGGGGACAAGAAAAACAGAGAAAAACAGAAAAACCTATCTTTGAATGTAACTAAGCCTAGCCCTTTATAGGTTTTTTTTTTTAATGGACAACACCTTTTTTTAACACCATTGTTATTGGCATTAAAAATTTTGGAAATTTTTATTTTCCCCCTAGATTGTCCATTCCATGTAAATTTTCTAATATATTAGCATACACATGTATAATACATTCTCAGATAACTATTAAAAATTTCTATGGATCTCTAGCTATATCTGGTTATTTTTTTAATCCTGATTCAGCTAGTTTATCTAATCTGTTAGTGTTTTTAATAAATGGATTTATTATAAATTTTATCATTTTTCTGCATAGAATTTTTGGAATATTTAATTTTGCTTTTGTGTACAAATAGATCGCTTTTGCCGGGGATTTAGCTCAGTGGCACCAAGCCTGCCTTGCAAGTGCAAGGTCCTGAGTTCAATCCCCAGTACCAAAAATTACTTGCTAAATCTTTTTGTACTTAAAAATAATTCTTTTGCCTTGACACATGAATCACAATTTAGATTGAAAAAGAATTCTTAGGTAACACCTATTCCTCCAACAAAACTCTGTAGACACACATGCATGTGTATATGCGTGCACACACACAGTTTTTATTTTCAGAGCCCTTGGATGGTAAGTTTCATACATCACATTGAGACAGGAGATGAGGACATTGGCAAAGCTGCCTGAGGAAGTAGGTGTGACCTGTTATTTACAAAATCCCAGGACACATGAACAAAACAGTTCCCAAAGTCCTCCATGTGGACTTCTCAAAGCAGGTTTTCAATAAGATGGCCTAGACTCTGCCCTCAGCCTGAGGACTGGGTGATAACAAAAAGGACCATATACATTGAGTTTTTGCCATTGCGTTCACTCTTCCATGGTGGCCTGCCCTCATGTTGTAGAGTACACTTCTTTTCCTACTTTTCCTTGGCCAAAACTCACTCTGCAAAGCCTGTTTCTTTTCCTACCGCCAATAAAACTTTGCTACTGTTTGTGCTTGTCTTGACCAATTCTTTGCTCAGGACAGAAAGGACCTAGAAACTTCCCCCCAAAGAGACTCCAAGCACCCCAAAACTCAGTAACAATACCACTTTCCCCCTAAATACGGTATTTTCTGAAAGACAAGAGGAGTCTTGTCAACTAAGAATAAAGTCAGCCTGGTTGAAAATAAAGAAAAATGCATTTATTCAGGGATAATTAGGATTGCAATCTGGGAGATACAGATTCAAGTACACCTCAGTTGAGTTTCAAGGCTTGAAGAAAATGTAGCTGTATTTAAAATCTAAAACTCCGAGGGGGTTGGTAGTTACATTAGCTGTTTGTCGGGATTTGTAATTGGTGGTGGCCAAAGTTAAATTGTGTTGTAAAAAAAGAACTGGGTGCAGTCTCAGTGTCTAGGTAGTTTGAGGGAAGGGCCCATTGCTCAGATGATCAGCACAGATTAGGAAACAATTCCTTAAGAGACTGTGCTTGGGCCTAGTTCAAAGTTCAGGCCCATCCAGGGGTGGACCCTTCTGCAGCTTGCAGCCTGGAACCTGACCCAACAACAGCACCCTAACCCTATTTTAAGTGCCCTGAACCAGTGTGACCAGTTTATGGGTCCCAGGGAAATTCTTTCCAGGTTCTTGGTGTTCTGAACAAAGAAATGGATAAGTCACACAGAAAGAGTAGTGAGGATGTATACTTACTGAAGGTGGAAAAGAATGCTCTGCAGAGTGAGAGCAGGCAGTGAAAAGGCTCACAGCGCCCACCAGGATAATGGAAGGGGCTCTTTTGTATCTGGAATTCCTTGATTGGCTTCTCTCCCCATGCAAATTAAGACATATAGATGGCTATCTTAGCAAAAACTCACTTGACCAGGAGCCAGGTTTAAACTGTCCTATTGAAGACTCACTTGGTTTTGTGCCAGATGCAAATAAAGAATTGAAAATGGCCATTTTCTCACTGGCTCCACATACAGTGCTCGGGAACTGCCAGCATCCTGGATTCCAGGTTGTGCACATGTGCCCTGGGTCTCATGACTTGTAAACTATGTCTACTTGTTTAACCAGTTTTGCCCCAGCCCTATTCTCCTACCTCCCCAGTGCTACACCAGTTTGCTTTTCTTTGTTGACAGTCACCTAAACTAAACATATGTTTATTAATTTGCTGATTTTCAGTTTCCCAATGTCAGGAAATACTTCTTGCCTGGTCTCTGTTATATGCTCGAGGAGTAGAATAGTACCTGTCATTTATATAACTAGTAGGCAAACGTTTTCTGTAAAGAGTTAAAATAATGCATGTTAGGCTCTGCAGGCCAAGAGGCAATATTGAGGACATTATATAGATATTCATACAAGAGAAAACACATTTCTACATTTAAAGATTGTTGGAATTTAAAAATATAATGACAGTTGAATACATTTTTTTTTTAATACTGATGAATTGGATTAAGGAGACAGAGGGTGGGCAGCAGCAGAAATTACTCTTTGGAAGACCAACGGGGAATACAACAGGTAGCCATGGATGGCAGCCCTACCTACACCTCTAGACCTAAGGGATCCTCACGGTTAAGTTGACTTCAGAATGCCTTGAACCGGGGTTGATGGGGGAGTAGTCCAGGATGCAGTTAAAAGATAGTAATGGAGAGAGGGAGAGAGAGGTAAAAACATGAAGATTAGTCCTGATCTCTTGAGAAACCCTCAATTCTGCTTTTGAAGCAAGAAAACAGCCACAACCAATATGTAAACTAATAAATGTGGCTAATAAAACTAATAAAAGGAAAGTATTGTGGGCACTAAAATCTGAATTTGATATAATTTTCATGTACCACAAAATATTACTTTTCTTTTTTCTTACCAGCTAAAAATGCAAATATCCTTTCTAGCCAGTGGACCACACAAAAACAGGGTTGGGGCTAGATTCGGCCCTCAGGCTGTAGTTTGTTCACTATAGTAATAGATACTCAAGTGAAAGGAAGAAAGGAAGTGGTGGAAGATTTTTTGAAAAAACAACTGGTGAAATTGTGAGTCATATACAAATGGAAACTAAATGTGTGCTAAAGGGTTTTTTTAGCTCTTTAAATAATGAAGGAATCAGTAAGATGTTACAGCTAGTGCAAAGGAAAATTCAAACAACACACATACACAATTAGGAAAGCTGAAATAATGGATGCAAAATTTGAGAATATCTATATAATAATGATGAGTTGTATTCTTCTGGACGAAATTGATTTGCATTTCTAGAGACAAGACTCATCTGCTTTATCCCAACTCTTTTGCCACATGCAAAGTTGTAAAACATCTTAATGACAGTGAGTGGCCTGAGCCCCTCCATTCACAACTACAGTAGGAAAAATGAGACCACTTACTGTGGTTGTTGGTTATGAAAATAAGCACAATGGAATTTTAAGTGTGTAATAAATTCAAAATATCAAAGTGATACTTAAGTGCTGCTTTTCAGGGATTGCTAAAAGTTATTTGTTTCACTTTGCTTCTAAAATGTCATAATGTTTTTATAATATGACAGCCACAGAAGCATTCCAACCCCTCTACCAAAAGAATACTTCCTTGCCTTAGCCTGAGAACTTTGTGCAGGGTCAGAAGCAGTACAATGGCTTGCAAGCTGCAGAGTCAATTCACAGTTCCAACACGCATTGGCTGTGTAACCCTCAGCAAATAAATTAATGTGTCTCAAGTCTCAGTTTCTTCGTGTGAATAATAATAATAATAATGATAATGATAATAATAGCTTTGTAGGGCTTATATGAGGCTTAAATGAGGTAATACAAGTGACTTACTTAGCATACAACCTGGCAGAAAGTAATCACCCAATACTGTTACTATTTTTCATTTAGATCAAGTCTCGATAACCTCTAATTTGCCTAAAATTTGTCAACATAGACGTTGTGGTGGACAGTCTTGATAAAGGTTTGAGTTATTATTTATGTTTTATTAGAGAAAGCTCCCTCTTGGAGATGGGGTGACACTAATATATTCAATTCTCTGTACCCCGGGTGAAGTGTAGTGATGAAGTTGCCACAGCTTGCCTAGGGTACCCTCTAATGCTCTCTATCATTTGGCCAATAGAAAAAGGAGAAATATCATCTGATCGATCTATAGGAATTAGCATGTTCTTTGAAATATGTACAAGTCTTTTCTAAGAGTCTCCATTGAAAGCACACAAAAATTATTTTTCTGCATACATTCAATTTTGTTAGATCTTAATATAAGGAAATATAATTTTCTATAAGATTTGAAGAATTGGCATTTTGCACATTACAGAAGACACTGAAACAGAATTAAATTTAAAAGCCATTTTATTCCAAGTAAATGTTACATACTCAATTACATTTTCTCTGTTCAGTTTAAAGTGCATTGGGCTTTAAAGAAATTAGAATTTACTGGATACCTGCATTACTAAAGTGAAAAATAATGCATCATGACTGCTTTTTTTTTAATCATAGAGGGTTTTTTTTTCTGAAATATAACATTTTTCTATATGAAAAACTGGCATTTTTTGTTCCATACCCTACCTACTGATCACTGATGAAATTATCATTTTAATTCTTGAACTCAGTGGTTTGTTGGTTTGGGTTTTTCTGTTTATGGGAGATGAAAACCAACATTGAGATTATAAGAATAACGTTAAGATACAAACTCAGAGCCCATAAGAAAACTTTCTGGGTTATGGACATTTCTCCCTGGGCTTTCCATAAAACGAAAGAAGTTTGTGAAGACTGGTTTTTGAAATATCCTTTGACATTGGATTGTCCTCTCTTGCCCACTTGGTCAGCACAGGTAAATTTAATTTTCTCCTTCCTTTGTTCTGTTATCAACTCTGCAGGCATCTCTTCCACAGAAACCTAATCAGCTTTCTGAGGACCAGTAGGAGAGTATGGCCTTCGCAAAGCTAAAATGGGGAAAACAGCTTGAGAATGTTATGAAGCAAGACAGACTGACGTGAAAGATATTTTCATCTCTGATCACTCGGTGCCAACTCAGGGCAAAGTTAGGAAAACAGTGCATGCTGTAAAGTAATACTGAATGGAACAGGTGAGTCAAGAATGAGGTAAGAGTGGAAAAGTGCGTCAGACACAAAGCCACAGCATTGTGAATCTGCTCTCAATCCTCAGTGGCATTCATTAGCAAATGTTTGTTACTATTTAGTAGTTAAAGAATCTGTGCTACAAATATTTGCATTTTGTGGAGAGCATGCTACCGTGTTTTTAGTACAGAGCTAGGTGGGGAAATGGAATTCAGCTTTTAATTCCAGCCTATCTCACAGTTCACTTATCTCTAGTCCAAGATGTGAGAATAAAGTACTGTGAAAGGAAAGCACAGCAATGTAGGGTCCTTGCTAGGAAGAGTATTTGCTAGCAAGGGCCTTATTTAAAATCATGATAAAATTACTAAGGCACTGTCTATTTTCTGCTTCTATGACAATTTTTCTGTATTGTTGTTTTCTAATAAAAACATCATTCTGTCCCAAAGAGGAGAGTGCTTTAAACTGGAGGGAACCTATGGGCTGGGGGGTTGCTTGGTGGGAGGGAACCCATAGCCCTAGGTTCAATGCCCAGCACCAAACAACAAATGAGAAATTGGCAGGACTCTATGTTATATGTCTTTGATTGTTGATATTGTTGATATTGGTATCAGGTGGTTTTGGATCCGTCTCAAGTTCTTAATTCTTAGTTTTTCCTTTTCATAAATATAAAAATGCACAGTTTTAAAATTTATCTTACATGGCTTTTGTTTTGTTTTGGAATTCCTGAGTGGACATTTTTATTTTTATAAGACAAAATTAACACTAGGGACTCCAAAATACAATAGTATATGTAGCAGTTCATGCCATGAAAACTGACTATTTTGATGAAATACAACTTTAAAAGAAAGAACTGTTTAAAATACTTTTAAGAGTAGTTTATGTGAGTAACACCTTTTTAAAAAATGATTTACCAATATGTGTTAAGCTTTGAAAATGTTATTAGTCTACTCTGGCTACCATGACAAAATACCGTAGACTGGGTGGCTTAAACAACAGAAAGTTTTTTCTCACAGTTCTGGGAGCTGTATGTCACAGAACAGGGGTGAAAAGGAGAGGGAGAGATAGAGTCCTCTTTTTTTAAGATCAGAGTCCTGTTAGATTAGGATGCCATCCTATGACCTGATCTCCAAATGACTCCCATTTCCAGATATAGTCATAATGGGGGTTAGGTCTCCAACACAATTCAGTCTACAACAAGGTCCATAGCCTTTGATCAAGTAAGATTGAAGATTCAACTTCAAGGAATTTTCCCATATTAGTGGAGAAAGTTGAGGGTGGAGAATGAAAGGAGGTAACTAGAAAGTAACCCTAGATAGATGCTTTTATATTCATTATTTATAATTTCAAATGGGGAAATAAATACAATGCTCAAAAATATTAGTAAGTGAGTGTGTTATGTATGGTACACCAAAGAAAATAAGACAGCCAAGCTGGATTTGATGGCTCACACTTGTAACCTCAGCACTCTGGTGGTGAAGAGGGGCTGAGGCAGGAGGATTGCAAATTTGAGTCTTGCCTGGGCAACTTATCAACTTAGCAAGACTGTTTCAAAATGAAAAAAACAAAGAAAGTGCTGGGGATGTAGCTCAGTACAAAAGCCCTTGGTTCAATCCCTTTATTTATGTACTGTGATATCAACTATGTATAATAAATGTACAGATAGGGCCAGGGATTTAGCTCTGTGGTTCCACCACCTGTTCTGCAGGCTCAAGGACCTGAGTTCAATCCCTGGTACCAAAAAAAATAAATAAATAAAAATAAATAAATGTACAGATGCATACAGAAAAACCTTGATTATGTCTGGATAGCAGGAGGGTATATTTTTCAAATTTTTTATAAAAAGCATACATTGTTGATAATACAAAAAATATTTTTTCAGGGCTGGGGATTTAGCTCAGTGGTGGCTTGCCTGCCTTGCAAGCACAAGGTCCTGAGTTCAATCCCCAGTACTGAAAAAAACTTTTTTTTTTCAAAGTGAATGAATATGTCAATATGAGGTAAAGGCAGAACAGAATAGTTACATATCCATTATCTAGGAAACCCATCAAGTATCTTAATATTTTAATGATAAGTTGAATTAAGAGGTTTTGTTTTATTTTGCTTTGCTTTGCTTTGTGGGCTAGGCATATAACTTGTGGCAGAGTATTACCTAGTATATGTGAAGCCCTGGATTCTATTCCTAGCACCACACACACACACACACACACACACACACACACACACAGTCTTATTTGTGTGTTTCAAGAGTTTATTTTACAGACCAAATGCCATGAATTTGACTTTTCCATCTTTAAATAGTTACATTTCATATTGTAATTTATAGAGGATGGGAACAACATCAGTAAGTAATTTGAATTTTTTAATTTGTGTATCTAATACACATATTTATTCATTTATCCAACATATACTCATCGATCACCTGTTGTGTTCCAGGCATTGTCCTAATCACTGATGTATATACTTCAAAGGATAGAGAAACAATTGGTTTTCATGACATGTAATGTTTGTAAATTCTTTGAAGCATTTTGAAAGAATTAATGGTGTCTAGATCTATGTTGTATTAGATTAATACATTGGTGGGTGAAAACCAGGTGAATGTATTCTGGAGACACAGGCAAGGATTGTGGGCATATCACTTCCTGAGTAAAACCATGAACTATTGGCAAAAGCAGAATTCCATTAGATTTCCAGACTGTCAGCAAGGTAAACTAGGCAGTGCTACAAATCTAAGTAGGGCAAGACAGGAAATTAATGAGCTAAAAAAAAAATCAAACAAGTCTCCAATAAAAGGAAACTAAGGCCCAAGGAAATTTGACATGAAGAGAAGAAAGGTGAAACTGGCATACTTCTCAGAGTCTGGACTTAAGTATTCACCAAAACATTTTTTACATCAAGTGCATGGACTCAAGCCTAAACATGCTGTGATGATAATCACTTTTGGTTTGTGCACATTCAAAACAGTCATAGGCAGCACTATTTCTGGTCCAAATTAAATAATATCTATGTGTAGTTAGAGGAATAATTAAGTTCTGCAATGAGCTTATTTCTCTTTTGTCTTCCTGGACTATTTGATCTATTTACATGGCCTCAACTCTTGCCTCAGTAAAGATAATTCATAAATCTATTACCTTAAAGGCTCAGCATAAATAAATACCCAGACACATCCTACAAATACTAGTGACAAACTGCTGGCTGCCTGCTGGCCATTTCCCTTACTGGTTTATTGTTTGATGTTTGTTTTATAGTGATAGATATCCAACCAAGAGCCTTACACATGCCAGAGAAGCATTCTACCACTGAGCTATATTCCCCAACACCACTCCCTCCTCTCTACTTTTTTGACATCTCAAATTCATATTGTCCCTAAGAGAAATCATCACCTTCCTGGAAATTGCTTACTACCTGCTGACTCTATCTCTTCACAGCACCACCCTAGCACCAGCCATGGCCAAGTCACAGGAGTTCAAAACCACAAAGGGCTAACCAAACCTGGTCTTTAAAAAATACAATTTAGATGACAATGCACTAAGTATTATACGTGTTATATGTATTAAAATGAAATATATACATATATGTAAATTGTCATTAGAGAACCCTAGTGAGCTTACCTCATTAAATATTAATTTCACATAACAAATGTGAAACCTTTGGAGAAATTTGTGATTTGACTTTGACCTGTGTTCCTTAAATAACAAGACTGCTATATAGTCATATTAAAAAAGCACTTGCTTTGTGTAAAAACATACCATGCTTCCTCTATCAAAGTATAACTTCCCAAGCTGACTCTTTTTCCTACCATTTTTTTGATGTGGTATGTTATAATTTCACATGTATGAAAACAAAAAACCACTTCATGTATAAAGTCTGAAGTTCATTTTAACACTTTGCAAAGAAATTACATTTTAGACTTGGTCATGCTACCCTCCACTGTAGAAGGAAGTTTCACAAATATTGTGGAGTGGAGTTTAGTGACAACCAAATAGACTTCTGGGCTTACCTGTGCTGAATATATAAAAGTGCATGCTGGGCACAGGGCAGCAACAGACTTAAATAGGCAGCCGAGAATAAGGTCTCAGTTGGCACACTAGGGTCACACTTAGACACAGCATAGCAAAGCAACCCCTAACCCTGTGGATAGCTATAAGAGGGCTTGTCAGGATGTGCTCAAACAAGAGGCTATGAACTCCCAAGACTGACAGCTTTGCTACACTGATTATCTGGGAGCAGTTATTTGGCCACATGTACTTATTAGCACCTATGTTGAAATGAGATCCTCTAAGGCCAACATTTAACCCATGGTTGCCCCAGAAGGAGCCAGTGCTCCCAGGTGACCCATAGATGTGTTTACTGGGAGGTACACTGATGGTCCCTGGTTTGACAGGAAATTCACAACCCCATAATGATATGGGGCATCTAATCCACATAAAATTACCAGCAACAATGCTTGCAGGTACAGTATTATAAATGACCAGGCAGACCCTTCTCTCCATGCCTGTGTGGTCGCAAATGATGTGGCCTTCATAGAAATGTTCTCAGAGCAGGGCTGAGCCAGGCTACTTTCCAGGCTTCAAAGTTAGTAAGTCTAGGACCTGGCAAAGGTGACTATTGACTTTCTAAATTAAACACATACCTTTAGAATATTATGGCTTCAAGTTGGGCTGCACCATTCTCTCTATACTTTCTATTCTGTTCATAAATAAAAATGGGAAATGTAAAGTTTTCCAGAAGTTTCTTGAGTCAATTCGATTAATTCACTTATTCAACAAGTCTTTGTTAAGTACCTACTATGCACCAAACATTGTACTAAATGCTAAGGAGACAGCAGACAGAAGGGTGTGGTGGCGCACACACCTGTAATCCTAGCTACAGGGGAGGCTGAGGCAGAAGGATTGCAAGTTTGAAGCTGCCTGGGCAATTTAGTAAGACTGTCTCAAAATAAAATAAAGGAGCTGGGGGTGTAGCTCAATGGTAGAGCATTTACTTAGCATGTGCAAGTCCCTGAGTTCAATCCCTAGTACTGCAAACAAAGTACTAGATGGTGCACAACACCCTGGGTTCGATCCCCAGCACCTAAATAAATAAATAAATAAATAAATTTTAAAGTGCTGGGTAGAACTAGCTTAGGCTCTTTTTCCTTTCCCACTCTTCCACATGTAAGAACACAGTATTTATCCCCTTTGCTCTTTCTCCTTCTGCCCCGAGAATATTTCGTTGATGGAGCAGATCACCACTGAATCTGCCAACTCCTCAATCTTGCCATCTCAGCCTCTATGAGAAATAAATTTATTATACATAAATGATCTGTGACATTTTGTTATAGTGGAACAAATGGACTAAGGCAAGGGATATAGCATGCTGGGGAAGCAAGAATCTAAATTTCCAATGAGACAACCAAGGGTGCCTGAATTAAGAAGTGACTTTGGTATGAAAACTCGGAGGATGTGAGGAAGCTAGCCAAGTGGATTTCAGGAGAGGACATTGCTAGCAGAGTGAAGAGTAAGTGCAGAGGCCCTGAAAAAGGTGCATGTCTGCTTTGTTCTAGGAACAGCAGGCAGGGGCAAGTGACTGGGAAGGACAGAGTGTGGCAAAAAGAAGATGAGGTCAGACAGGTAATGAGGCAAAGTCAACAGAAGGCTTTGGCTCAGACCCCACCTAAGCTCCAATTCACATGCTGTCAGCCGTCCTTTCCTCCATCCACTACCCAGGCAAAAGCACCTCTCTTGCTTCTTCGCCACTGACATGTGAGACGCTTGCATGAACACACAACCGTGTGCATGCCAAGAGTCCTTATGGGTGATGGAAAACACAGGTTAAATATTTCCTTCTTTCATCCATTGAAGGACAATGCTTTGGGGATACATTCATTTGCTATTATTCATCTATTTTCAGTTACTAAAATGAAATACCTGAGCCTGGGTGCCTTACAAAGAAATGAGCTTTATTTATCTCACTGTTAAAAGGCTCAAAGTCCAATATTGGTGGCCCCATCAGTTTGCCCTCTGGTGGAGGCTTAATGGTGGCAGGAGCACATGCAGCAGCTAGAGATTGCCAAACAGGAAACTAGAGAGAAAGATGCAGGGGTCAGTTCAGCTTTTTACAAGAACCTGATCTTGCAAGAACTCACTCCAGAGGCCACTATTCCCTTTGAAGGCAGCATCCCAATGATCTAAAGACATCCCACTGGGCCCCACCTCTTAAAGTGGCCATCACCACACTAAGAACTAAGCCTTTGACACAACATACAAACTTCTGGGAGACAAACCACATCCAAAGCATAGTACACAGATAGCTTGTTGAGTTTCCCCACAGGTATGTGGCTCCAGTTTTGCCAGGGTGAGGGGGTCAGTTCCACAAAACCCACTTGCATTTTCTTTCTTTGTTTCACTTTCAAAAAAAAAAATTTGTTTTGAGGGATTATTTCTAACAATAAATCCTGCACATACCTCTTACCCCAGGCTCTACTTTGGGAGGAACTGAAGCTAAGATACATTGTCAGAATAAGAGCTATGGCTTTTACTCAAAGAGAAATGGGAGCCACTGGAGAATTTTTGCAGAGAAGTGAGATGATTGATTTCTACTGGAAAACCACTCTGGCCTGCTGGGTTGAGAACAGAATGTCTTAGAAATGGCAAAATTGGATGGGGAATTTAGCTCAGTGGCACCACTCCTGCCTCACAAGTGCAAGGTCCTGAGTTGATTGATCCCTGGTACCAAAAAAAAAAACCCAACCAAAAAAAGGGCAAAATCGTGGAATCATGGAGGCCAGTTCAGCTGCTGCAATAATTCAAGTCAAGGGATGGTGATGCTTTGGACCAACATGGTGGCTGTAGAAGTGATGATAAAAGTTAATTTCTGGACATGCATTAAAAGTAGAACCTGAGAACTATCCATAACTTGGATATGGGTTATGTGTATAGAGTGAATGTGTTGCTTCCTTTCAAATTCCTGTGTTGAAACCCTGATATCAGTATGATGGTGCTAGAAGATTGGGCTCCTGGGAAATGGTTATACCATGATAATGGACCCCTCATGAATGGGATTAGTGCCCTTATATGGAGCTGAAGAGACCAGTTTCTCTACTTTTTGCCACATGAGGGCACAGTGAGTTGACAGATACCAGGAAGCAAGTCTTCACCACACACTGAATCTGCTGCTGCCTTGATCTTAGACTTCCCAGCCTCCAGAATTGTGAAGAATATATGTCTGTGGTTTAAAGCATCCCATCCATGGAACTTTCTTATAGCAGCTCAAGCTAAGACTCTACATAATGTGTTCTCAAAGTCCACTCTGCATTACATTACTGTACACCATTGTAATGATAGTGAAATTGTCTAAGTCCTGGCACATCCAAATACAAATTCCTTAAGTAATAAAGTACTTAATGTATCTCCCAGGAAAAGGCTCCAGAATCCCCCCACAGGTGGTTTGAAATTGGCTTTTCAAGAATGGACACCTCTAGAAGAAACAAGCTTACCTGGTCAATGACCTTATGACACCACATGCTCCAAATTACCCACACAGAGCATGATTACTATCCTGAAGAAGAAACGCATAACTTGTGAAAAAGCATGACAGGCAGGCGGCTGGGGTGGCAGCGGTGGCAGCTGGGAGGTTCATAATAAAGGTGCTAAGAAAAAGAATGTAAGACAGGAGAAAAACTAAATATTTTTATTGAGGTTAATGCTGGCTTTGTGGAAGAAGTTGGAAATATTTCCTCATGTTCAGTTTTCTGAAAATGGATAGAATTGGTATTATTATTTTTTTTCCTTAAATGTGTGTTAGAATTCATCAGTGAGGCTTTCTGGATCTGGAGTTCTCTTTGAGGGGAGAGTTTTAAACTACAAGGCCAGTTTTTAAATACATCCATAACTGTTCAATTCAGAGTACCTGTTCTTGAGTGAATTTGACATTTTTAGGACTTGGCCATCTTCATCTAAGTTGTTGACTATACTGGCTTTAAGTTTTTCATAATAGACCTGGAAGGAAGCTCCCTGCCTCCATCCCAGGGTCCTAGGGCAGAGAAGGTGAGATGGTCCCAGCACCTGGAAGGAAGCTCCCCCACCACTATCCCAAGCTCCTAGGGCAGAGAAGCTGAGCTGGTGCCAGTACCCGGAAGAAAGCTTCCCGCCTCCATCCCAGGCTCCTAAGGCAGAGAAAGTGAGATGGTCCCAGAACCCGGAAGGAAGCTCCCCCACTGCCATCCCAAGATCCTGGGGCAGAGAAGGTGAGCCTCGTGGGTGCGAGAAGCACCTCCCCCCCATGAAAATGAGAAAACACACAAACAAGCCTCAAAAACAGACTTCCAGATCACCTACAGCAACCCCAAAGGGAAACGAGATGGAACACTCTGATACTCAACCACCTGGACTCTCTGAACTGGCAACAAAAGAGGATCTGGGAAAAATGAAATCAGAAATAATTACTCAGATAACAGCAAAGATTTTGCTCATGGTGCAAGACATGATTAATAAATCTAGAGAGGACACAGAAAAAAAATAGAGGATCTGAGGAACATGATGGAATCCCAACATAGGAAACAAATGGAATCCATAAAACAAATACAAACAGATTTCCAAGAGATTAAAAACTCCATCGAAAGTCTGCGCAGCAGAATGAACCAATGTGAGGATAGACTTTCACATATAGAAGATAAGATTGCAATTAGTGAGGAGGAAAAGAAAAATTGCTTTAAAATTGTAAGGGAACACGAGAAATCAATCCAGCAGCTGCTAGACAATGCAAAGAAGAATAACATAAGACTGATTGGAGTCAATGAAGAAAGAGGAGAGAGTGCAGATGACATAAACAAACTCTTCACAGAAGTGATGGCAGAAAACTTCCCAAGCAGGGGAAAAGAACTTGACATACAGATAAGTGAGGCATATAGGACTCCAGCTAACCTTAATCAAAAAGAATCTACACATAGGCATATAATAATTAGGATTCCAGAAACCCAACAGAAGAACAAAATTCTACAAGCAGTGAGAGAAAAGAAACAAATCACATACAAAGGAAAGCCCATCGGAATCCCAGCAGACTTCTCAATGCAAACCCTCAAGGCAAGAAGAGCTTGGAGTGATGTATTTCAAGCCCTAAAGGAAAACAGCCTCCAACCCAGATTGATGTACCCTCAAAAACTATCTTTCAAAATTGATGGAGAAATAAGATACTTTCATGATAAAGAGCACCTTAGGAACTTCATGAATACCAAACCGGCACTCCAAAAAATTTTAGACAATACCCTAGGAAAAGACAATGAGGATCACAACCCCAGGAAACCCAGCAGAATGAATCCACTGGGTGTGACAAATTAAATGCAAAAGGGGAGAATCCAACAAAAAGAAAAAGTCATGACAAGGCTTTTAAAACTTTTGACTTCATCTCCCTAATGAGCGTATAATTCAATCTTATTATTGTACTAATTAGTATTTTTCTGATTCTAGAGTTGCACACCATTCCTTGTGCTATACTGGCTATTTATCATCTTCTTATGTCTACATTTTAATTGGGTTGTCTATTAATGAGCTCTAAGAATTCTTTATATATTCTGGTCATAGGTTATATGCATTGTAAATATGGTCTGTTTAAGGACTACTTTTTATTTTAATGACGTCATTTAAAGTTCTAAATATTGATGGAATCTCATTTATCAATTTTTTTCTTTTATACATCATGTTTTTTGTATCCTAGGTAGTTCTTGGCTACCCTGAATTCATAAATATTTTCCCTTATAATTTTTTCTTAAAGTTTTATACTTTTAGGCTTTCTTATTTAGGTTCATAGATCCCTTCAAGTTATTTTCATGTATGGAAAAAAAGTGTTGAGCTTAATTTTTTATATACGGATACCGGGTGTTCTAGTGCCATTTGCTGAAAACACCATCTCTTCCTCGGCTCTTGAATTGAGTTTATATTCTATAAAATGCTAATGTTAAATAATCTTTCAAAACTCAGTGGACCATATATGTGTGGTTCTATTTCTAGATTCTCTGTTTTATTCAAATGATCTATATGTCTTTCCTTACACCAACCCTGCCTTGATTACTGTAGCTTTAGAAGAAGTCTTAAAATTGGGTGCTAAATGTCTTCCAACACTGTTTTTGTTTTTGTTTTTGTTTTTGGCTTTTCTGGGTCCTTTGTACTCCTGCATAACTTTTAAATTTCAATATCCAGTTCTTCATTTATAGCAAGTATACACAGACCTGAATTTTTATGTATACCTTGTGTTTTCTAATCCTGCTAAATTCAAGTAGAAGTTCTAGGGACTCCTAGAGATTTCTTAGTATTTTCTCTGTAGATGATCATTTCATGTACATATAAAGATTTTGCTTCTGCTGTGCCAATCCTATCCTAATTGTGTCATTTTATTGCCAGACTATTTTGGTGGGGACTAGGTTTCAAAGTTTAATGGACAGATAAAGAGTAAACATATCTGCCCTTGTTCCCCACCTTAAGGAGAGAGCATTGTATCTTCTCCATTCATATAAGGCATTCTCGCTGGAAGTATGGAGTACATATCTTTGATCTGTTGAGAAGGTTCTGTTCTACTTCTAGTCTCCTGATAACTTTTACCATGAACAGCTGTAGAATTTAGTCCAATACTTTTTGTGCAACTAGTGACAGGATCATATGGCTTTTTCCTTTCCTCTGTTAAAATGATGACTTTTAGGGGTGGATCTTCCAATGCTGAACCGACACTGCCATCCCTATAACAAAACCACTTTCTACATCCTGCCAGATCTGACTTCTAAGAGTTTGTTTTGTGAAACAAATTTCTATCTATGTTCATACATTTTTCTTCTATTATCTTTATCCAGTTTTAGGATTAGCATGTTGAGTTCCTAAAATGAGGGGAGAAGTGTTCCTTCTTTTTTCTTCTTTAATTGTTTGATATAATTTATCAGTTAAAATGTTTATGAGCCTGCTGTTGTCATATAGGTATGTTTTCAAGCTAGGAATATACTTTCTTTAATAGGTGCTATTCAAATTTTATATTTCCTTCAGAATTAGTTTCATTAATTTGTCTTCCAAGTTACTTCTTAGAAGTTGTCAAATTTATTTCCAAAAAGATTTTTGTAATATGCTTTCTATATCCTTTGAAATTCTGTAAAATCTGTGGTAATGTCTCCTAGATCTTAATATTGTAATTTAAAAAATGTATAACTGATATTGTGTAACAGGAAGAAAAGGTCTAAAAGTGCAGGGTAATTGGGAGGGGTAGGGGAAGGGAAAAAAGGGAAAGGAAAAAATATGAGAAGAGGAAAAAAAATGGAATCAAGGTCTTTGCAAATAGGGAAGGGTGGAGGAGGTGAAGGGAGGGCAAGGGAAGGGGGAAAAAATAAGAACCAAGATACTCATGTAATGGTATAATATCCCAATGATGAATGTAACTGTATTTTATACCTAAAATGTACCAATAAAGTTAATGGGGGAAAAAAATAAATTGAAAAAGCGTGACAGCCATCTACACCCTGCACAATAGAATAGTAAAGCTCCTTCTCACCCTCTAGTCGATGAGCAGCTTCTGCCCTCTCCCTTCTTAGAAATGTCCCTGCTACTGACAGACTAGAAAGACCAACTAGAGCTTTTTTCCAGCTCCTGGTACCTTTGCTGTCAACCTTATAATTAACCTTTTTTTTGCAAAAACTGGTGCCTGTGCCTTTTATGGCTGTCAGGCAGAAGACTCTTGCTTGATATTAATAGTGTGAAAACTACTTTAATGATAGTTTTTCTTTTCTACAGACCCAAAGTTCTGAATATAACATTCAAATTATGTGAAGATTTAATTTGTTCCTGGAGGGAAAGCCAATCGAAATCACAAGTTCAGTGAGAAGATTGTACCGGAGACCTTCATACATGTTTATTTTCTCCAATGCAAGAGGTAGCTGAAAAGATAAGCCCCTTGTGATTGGAAAATTTATACCTTTGCCAGCACAAATGATTTTTTCACACCAAGCATGTATTAGCACAAAGACTGGCAATCTCTTTTCCAAAGACAGAGAGTGCTCCAACATGCTTTTTCCTTGTTCAACAGGTAGCAACCAACTTTGTTTCATGTAAGGGTTAAATAATCTTTCTTTCAAAACTACTATTGACCAATAAGTTACTACTTTAATCAAAGAAGCAGGCTAGGGATTTAGCTCGGTAGCACCACACCTACCTTGCAAACACAAGGTCCTGAGTTCAATCCCCGGTACCAGGACAAAATAAATCAAAGAAGAAATGCCTTCTCAAAACCAGAGTGGATGGTTTTCAAATAGAACTAGGGACACAGTTAAGTCCAAGGGGCAGGGCTACACAACTTAGTCTATCTAGGAGCCTTTGAATATTTTCCACAACAGTTAGCTATGCTTTCTGATTGTTATACTGGTAAAGCAAATCTGAATAAATAGATCAGTGAGTCTCCAGAATTTTCACACTTGTTAAGGCATTTAAATGTTAGATAAAGCTCTATTGACTCCCTCTATTTGTATTTTAGCAGCCTAAGTAGCTAAGAAAAATGACTCAACTTTAATAAAAATTTGTTATATATGAAGCAATTCTGAACATGACTTAATTTTTAATTGAAATATTGTAGCATTCAGGTTAGTTATCTGTTGGATTAAATGTCAGGCGCATCCTTAATTTGCTAAATCAGCTTTCACATCTATAATTGAAGTAATCTCTTTGATAATGTATCTTTAAGGCAAGGGAATACTTAGACTTAATTAAAAGAGAATGTCAGTCGCTGAGTATGTCTTCTCAGAAAATGTCTTCTTGCATATATATTGAATCAAATAATCAGCTCAGTAAAACCTTACAGTTGGAGAACACAGTCACAATTTAAAAATGATTGTAATTATGTAATTAAGCAATGGTAGTTCATCATATTTTCTCTGATAGGAGAAAATAGGCTAACTGATACCAACAGAGTGTTTGATTCTGGTCCCTCCTCCTCCTCCTCCTCCTCCTCCTTCATATTAGTATTATTACTATTGTTTGTTTTTTGAGACAGTTTCACTATGTATTGCAGGCTGGTCTTGAACTCATGTAGTACAGGCTGGCCTCAAACTCACAGTGATTCTCCTGCCTCAGCCTCCCAAGTGTTGGGATTATAGGCCTGTGCCACTATATCTGGCTATCTGGTCCTATTCTATACTATGACTTTAGGGAATTTTTCAAATTGATGTTCAATTCAGTTTATTTTAATCTTAGAGAGTAATTCACTAAGGGGAATTAATATATTTAAAGGTAATTTTAACACACAGATTTTAATTTGTTGCTTCTATTTATTTTAATAATACCCTAGAAGAAAATCTGAGTTGCTCTGCTCTTCTCTTGGCCCTGCTAACAGCCAGCTTTTTGATTTGGTGAAAATTATTTAACCTTGGATTCTTTCATTTATAAAATGTGAGGTTTGAACTATAATATTTGCTCTAGTTCTAACATTCTGTATTTACTTATTTACAAATAATTGTGGAGATGAGCTCAGTGGCAGAGCACTTGCCTATCATGCACAATGTCCTGGGTTCGATCCCACACATGGAAAAATAAAGGTCATATTTTCTTTACCAACAATTAAAGAGCATATATATATATATATATATATATATGATATTTTATTTTATCATATTGAGTTCTAAAATTCAAAATGTTGGAGCAACAGTGAAAAACTGAAATGTGCGGAGGGCACTTGGAGTCTGGCCTACAATAGCCTTCTTGCCTTTGAGCTATTTCATAACTCCGTAAGATAAAACAATGGTAGTAATACAAGTGATTCTTGACTGTAGAGATGCAATTTGTGCCAATGGATATGCAATCGATCATTACCTTTCAATTTCTGACCTGTTTTACATTCATTTCAGTATTCCTAATTACCTATGCACACAGACTTCTCTGAATTCAACTGTAAATCAGTTATGACACCTTGTTAGTTTCCTTACAAATTAATCATTTATATAAGATCTTGGAGATGTGTTATTTTATATTTGTATTGAATTTTAATTTTAGTTTTTCAAAAATTATCCTTGGGCTACTGGTGTAACTCAGTGGAAGAGCCCTTGCTTAGCATGGAGGAGGTCCTAGGTTCAGTCCCCAGCACGGAAAAAAAATTATCTTTTAATCTTCCTAAATCAATAGATGACTAATACTTTGAAGACAAAATAACATGATGCATATTAAGCACTTGGCACAATGCCTGAGACACAGCGATAATGATTATTATTCGTAATTAATCCATCAACCAAAGGAGTTTTTATTTTAGTTAACAAATGTCTTTACACCTAATGGGTTAGAATTCAAAAAAACATGAAAGATTTAGTTGAGATGGTTTGAAGATCATTAAAATTACAGTAGACTTGACAAACGACCTTATGGATTATTAAATTACATATATTGTGGTGTAAATGTTGAAATATTAATATCTTACTCAAAAACATATTTTTAATTTCATTTTAAACACATCCAAAATCCATAAAAGGGAGAATTGCCACTTGAAGGACATAGGGATGTGGAGGCTTCAAGAAACCCCATGTAAATCAAACAGTGAAGTTTGAAGACAACCAGGATTTCGCTCCTCAGTTCTGTCACTTATGGAAATGGCCCACATATTAATTAAGCGTATGACTTCTGTCACTGTGGGGAAAATATAAGAAGAAAGGGCAAGTGAAAGAGTTGAAATAAGGGAGTAAGGGACTAGAGGTGTATCTCGGGGGAAAGTGTGTTCTCAGTATGCATAAGGCTCTAGGTTTGATCACTGGCACTAAAAAAATGAATAAATAAATGAAAGTAAGAAAATCAAAATGAATTTCCAATGGCTGTAATTTTTTTATCTCCTAGTCTATCTTGCTATCAAAATAAACAGACCTTGAAATGCAGAGAAGTGAATGTGTTTCTATATTACCCATTGAACAAAGCAATCTGAGCTGGCAAGGGTTAAAGATACAGTGTGGATAAAAGAAAGCATTCCTGATTATGAGCTTATTGCACACTAGAACAGGTTTTCTACAAATGAGATTGACTTCATCAGACTGAATAAAACAAGTTGTTTAGAAAATTGAGGACAAAGGTGACAATAAAAATGCCTGCAAAGAAATTCTCCCCTGCGTATCATGACAAGGAAAAAAAAATCAACAAAAAAATAAATTCAACCCACATTTATTAAATACTGTATGCCAGGTTTTAGCCAGAAAATTATTTGCCTTTGTGGATGCAGTGAGGAGCAAACGGGAGAGGCAGACAGGAAATGAAATGAAGCAGCTCATCATAGGATGTATTAGAAAATGGCAGATGCTATGGGGAGAAAGAAAAACATTGTTCAGGGAAAGGTCAGAGGTCTGCAGTTTTAAGTGACTTGTTAAGAGAAGGTCACTTGAGGTGATATTTAAGCAAAGACTTGAAAAAGGAGAAAGAGCAAGGCCCATGGGGGAGGAGATAGGAAAGAAAGAAGGTTCCAGGTATTGGAGCCTGAAGAAAGTAAACACTGATGTTTGAGGAATAACAAGGAGGCCAGGTGGCCTTGGCAGAAGGAGGAAGGTTAAAAAAAAATGGACAAGGTCAGGAAAGTAAGAGGTAAAGATGAAGACCATCCTTTATAGGCCCAGTGAACCCTGTGAGGTCTTTGGCTTTCACTCTCAAAAAGATAGAGGGTCACTGGAGAACTTTAAACAGTGGGGTGATTTGACTTGACTTAAATTTTAAATGGATCACTAGGAGGAGAAATGAGGAACCTTCAGAACTGCAATCAAGTAATGAAAAGGTCAAGGAGGAAATAAATGAAAGTTTATAATGAAATAGAAATCTAAATCTAGCACTCATGCTTCTCCAGCCCAGCCTTTTACTGATGAATGTCATGCTGAAAAAACTCCTCCCCCAAATCTGGAGACAAACTGAATCTGTTCAGTTTTTTCTCTTTGAATGGAGGAATAGTAAAGGGAGTGAGATAAACAAATGAGTAAGAGGCTCACTCTCTCAGGGGACACAAGGATTACAGTTCGATACTCTGAATTAGGGGAAAGGATATAAAAGGTGAATAAACAGGTATCATGCACTGTGGAAAAAGAGTCACAAAGCGATCTGCACTGGGTCAGAGCAAACACAAGGTCCCAAAAGAGGCACTCACATTTAGCAAAAGCAGAAGTCTGGTAGCTGTGCACATCTCCTGTGGAGGTGGGAGAGGAAGAGGGAAGGTGACATGAGAGGGGGAAAGATTCCTTAGGAAAGCACAGGTGAAGAATGTAAGCTGGGCACGGTGGCCCATACCTATAATGTCAATGATTCAGGAGGCTGAGGAAGGGAAATTGCAAGTTTGAGACCAGCCTGGCCTGAAAACAACTTTAAAAAAAAAAAAAAAAAGAATAAAAAGAGATGAGGTTCACCAAAGGAAAAACTTCCCAAGGTTCAAGACAATGTAATTACAAAACTAAATTTAAAAAGTAGAAATAGCAATGAACAGAATAGATATTATTAAGAACTAATTATTGACATAGGGAAAGGGCTTTGAGAAAATAGGCATAGAGTGAATGCATCTAAGAATAAAAGGAGAACAAAGCAATAAATGGAACTTGAGTTCCAAAACAGACCAACATAATTCAATCAAAATAGTTTCTTTCTATGAAACAGGGACTTCATCTGATGTTAAAAAATTTGTCTTTAAAATATAATTCTAAAAAGTATTCTATAAGAAGAAAAACTCCTCCTCTAAATTTAAAATAACACATATTATTTTCAAGGAAATTCTAGTAGAGAATGGTCAAATCCAGTGTGGTTACAGAACTCAATGATAGAATAGCTCTTCAGGCATCCACAAAGGAAAAGCAAATTACCATCAAGAGGGGAGAAAGAAAGCTGATGTTAAACTTTAAAAAATTTTTTTTTGTGGTACCAGGAACCAAATCCAGGGCCGGAGCACATGCCAGGCAAGCACTCTACCATTGAGCTACATCTCCAGCCCTACAGATATCTTTACACTAAATCAGCTTTTTTGTTGTTTTTTTTCTTGGTACCTGGGATTGAACTTGGGACCTTGAGCTTGCGAGGTAGACACCAGAACCACTGAGCTAAATCCCCAGCCCACTAAATCAGCTTTTGAAGCTAAAAGATAATGAAGCCAAGTCCATAAACACGCAATTTAATGTGGAGTCTGCAGATTACTGGAAAAAAAAAAGCACTAGTATGACCTGGAAGCTCATAGAAATCCAGAATCTCAGGCCTGATACCAGACCTACTGAGCCTATATTTTAACAAGTGGCTAGGTAGTTATTAGGTTTATTGAAATTTGAATATCGGCAAGGTACTTATTGCCAGGAAAATTATATTGCAGTATGTCATTCAGTCTATAAGGTCACATTCTCAAACATGATATTACTTAGGGAGTTAGCACTCATGGTCCCCTTTGAATGCTTGACGACAAAACTCAGATGTTTCAAAGAAGAATTCAGGAACAAAGAAGCAAGAAGTGAAAGTGCAGTGTTAACTTTGAATGCATCTAAGTGTAGAGTGACACAGCTATAAAAATCATAGTCAAATGAATTAACATGAATACAATAAACTCAATGATTTAACAATTATATAACTCATAATGGGGATGATGATAGTAAGGGTATTCTAATATTTCACAAAAGGTAGTTCATAAATGCTAAAATTAAAATATTTTATATTTTAAAACAGAATTGTCTAGTGCATCTGAGGTCCTCGGTTTGATTGCCAGCACTACAAACAAACAAACAAATTCCTCAGGAAATTCAGCCAGCTAACCAAACAAACAAACATGATAGCACAATGACGCTAATATCAAATTTTTGTTCACACCTAAGCCTTTTTTTCCAAGAAAACTAACCTTACAGACATATATTTTAAGTAATGAGTTTTTCTGTGGCCAAGAGACATGTGAAGTTCAACAATTTTTTCAATTTCACTTCGTTTTATTTTTCTTACACCAGATTCAAGAAAAGTTAACATTTTACTTACAATAGTGTTTATATTTATCATTTTTATAAAGGTATTTTGTCTTTTTTTATCCATACATAACTAATCTCTTATAGTACACATATAAAAAATTCACATGTGCATTGGTAGTGTCTAGAATAATGTCTAATGTTGAAAATATAAGGGCATAAATTATTCATATTTTTATATTTCTTCCTGCCTAAATTACTTTATGAAGGGCATGTATAATTTAAAAAAATATAGTGAAATAAATATGAAAGGATATTAGTAGTTAATTGTAGGTGTAGAAATAAAGTTGGTTGCTTTCTGCTTTGAATTTTTATATATTTTATATTTCAAAAAAGTTAACTAAGGGCCAGGGATTTAGCTCAGTGGTTCTGCCCCTTGCCTCGCAAGCACAAGGACCCGAGTTCCATCCCTGGTACCAAAAAAAAAAAAAAAAAAAAAAAAAATTAACCAAGCTTTATGTTAGAACTTCAAAGACATTTTTGACCTCATGAATATATTTTTGGATTCCTCACACTTGGGCTTCAGTTCCATAGCCTTATTTAGAAGAGTGGATAGGCAGAAGTCAAGAACCAAATTATATCTTAAACAAAGTGCCTTGGAAAGAACTTTCCTCCCTGTATTAGCTGAAACTCTCAAGGATACATTTAGGGTAAAGATGAACTACAAATGACTTTCCCAGTGCCCCATCCTTAGGTTTGCCTTGGGATGGGAGAGAAGAAAATGGAATGAGCAAGAAAGTACTATTCTGACAAAATAAGGCTGTAGGCCTTATCTGGGTCTGCATAGCCAAGACAGAACAAGGAATTCCAAGCCTTAAACTTGGTTTGAAGTGGTCCCCACCTGTTAGTGCACTCAAATACTGACAGACACAGATTACATCTCTCTCAGGAAGAGGCATTCATCATCACAGACATTACGTAATTCCCAGAAAAAGCTTTTCAAGGACAATGACCAGCTCTTTGTTGGTGATAACAGAGACAGAAGGTAGCAAGGCAACACACAAGGTGTAATCGAAAGATAAGGTAAGATCAATCGAGAGACAATAGTGGACTAATAATTGGGAGCAAAGTTTAGCCTCTCTGGAGTCCAGAATCCAGACACCTGGAAAATAACTAACTCTTTTGAGAACCTGCACTCTAATAAATTGGAGAATTCAGAAGAAATGGATAGATTCCCATAAACAGGAATTACCCAAACTGAACCAAGAAGATATGAAAACTCTGAACAATCCAATAACAGGCAATGAAATGGAAGAAGTAATAAAAACCTACCAACTAAGGAAAGCCCAAGTTCCAGTGGATTCACTGCCAAATTCTACAAGAACTTCAAGGAAGATCTAACTTCTTAATTCAAACTCTTCAATGAAATTGAAAGGGAAGGAGTACTAGGGAATCTAGCATTACCCTCCTTCCAAAACAGAAAAGAACACAACCAAATAAGACAAATATAGGCCATTCTCTTTAATGAATACAGACACAAAAAATCTTCAACAAGATATCAGCAAATAGAATGCAGTAAATCATCAAAAAGATGATTGAGTAGGATTCATCTCAAGGATGCAAGGATGGTGCAACATATGCAAATCAATAAATGCAATACATCACAAAAACAGAAGGACAAAAAACATGTGATCATCTCAATAGATTGCAGAAAAAGCCTTTGAGAAAATCCAGCATCCATTCATGATAAAAGCACTGAAGAAAATAGGTTTAGAAGTACTTTTCTCAATCTGATAAAAACCATTTACCACAAACCAATGACAAACATGTTAAGTGGGGAGAAGCTGAAATCTTTCCCTCTAAAATCAAGAGCAAGACAAGAAAGTCTGCTATCACCACTCCTGTTACAGTTCTTGAAATGCTAGCAAGAGCAATCAGGAAATAGAAAGAAATAAAAAGGATATGTATAGGAAAGGGAGTTGTCAAATTATCATTTTTTGGTAAATGACATGATGCTCTACACAGAAGACACACACACAAAAAAACACCAAAAGACTCCTAGAATTAATAGCCAAATTTTGAAGCAGAGCAGGATATGAAGTCAACACACAAAAATCAATAGCATTCCTATTCACCAATAATAAACTCATCAAGAAAGAAATTAGGGAAATAATACCAAACACAATAGCTTCAATAAAAATTAACTACTTAGGAATTAACTTGAACAAGAAAGTGAAAGACATCTACGATGAAAACTACACTACTCTGACAAAGGAGATTGAAGAGGATATCAGAAAAATGACAGGATATCCATTGTTCTTGGATATGCAGAACCAATATAGTCAAAATGGCCATACTTCCAAAACTGATACACAGATTCATACAATCCCAATGAAAATACCAATAGTATTCCTCATAGAACTAGAGAAAACAATCCAATAATTCATATGGAACCAGAAGACACTTAAAATAGCAAAAGCAATTCTGTGCAACAAGATGAAAGTATGAGGCATCACAATTCTGGATTTCAAATTATACTACAAAGCTACAGTGATAAAAAAAGAACATGGTATTGGCAAAATAAACAGACATGTGAATCAATAAAACAGGTTAGAACATGCAGAATAGAGGATCTAGACACATTCAGCTACCTGATTTTTGGCAAAGGGGCCAAAAGTCTCTTTAACAAATGGTGCTGGGAAAACTGGCTATGCATATGCAAAGGATTGAATCTGGACCCATATCTCGCACCAGGTACTAAACTAAAATCACAATGGATCAAAGATCAAAATGTTAAAACAGAAACAATCTTCTCAAAGATAGAATAGGTAAAACTCATGAAGACAATTGTAAGCAGGGAATTTCTGAACAGAGCCTCCATTTCACAAGAAAAAATACCAAGAGTCAATAAATGGGATCATACCAAATTAAAAAGCTTCTGCACAACAAAGGAAACAATTAGCAGAGTGAAAAGACAATCTATGGAATGGGAAAAAAATTGTCAGCTATTCCTCATACAGATAACTAATATCTAGAATGCATAAAAAACTAAAAAAAAATTAGACTCCCCAGATTTAAAGACCCAATGAGAAAATGTACATCTGAAATGAATAGACAGTCCTCAGAGATGTTGAACATTTTTTCATGCATTTTTTTTGGACTTTTGTACTTCTACATCTGAGGACTGTCTATTGGTGGTAATGTAAAATGGTACAATCACTATGGAAATCAATATGGAGATTTCTCAAAAACTAAAACTAGAAATTTCATTTGACCCAGCTATTCTCCTTGTAGGTATCTTCCCAAAAGAGTTACAGACATCATACTGTGATACATGCATACTCATATTTATAGAAGCACAGTTCATAAAGCTAAATCTTGGAAGCATCCTGAATGTTCATCCAGAGATGAATGGATGAAGAAAATGTAGTATCATACATATACAATATAGTACTTCTCTGCCATAAAGAAAGAGAAACTTGAGTAACTTGTAGGAAAATGGAGACATCTTGAATCTATAGTATTAAATGAAATAAATCAGACACATAAGCTTAAATATCACATTGTTTCCTGTATATGAGAAACTCAGATTGTAAATAAACAGCAAAGTAGAAGATAACAGGAAAAAAGGAGATAGATCTTTTGCAAATGTGAAGAGGAACAAGAGATGGGGGTTGAGATAGGAAGGAGATTAAACAGAAATGAATTAAGACGTGGTACGTATATGTACCAACTCCCTATATGGAATGTTGTCATTATGTACTACAAATGTGTACAAAAAAGAAACAGAAATTGAAGGAAAAAATAAGGTGAATACCTCAATTGTAAAAACTTACTATAGTACAAGACGCATTGGCAAGAATGATGGGAGAAGTATGTTTGAAGGGGGATGGATTTTGAGGGAGATTAATATCAATGCATCTTTAAGTGTAATAAATTTTTAAATTTGAACATTCACAAGCACCTTGGCACAACTAAAGACACAAAGGAAGACTTCCAGAACTGCTTCAGGAAGAGGCAAGAACAATGGCCCAAGTGTGAGGGATTCATGGCAATGTATACTCTAAGTGTAATACATTTTTTTTAAATGTTAAACATTTTCCATACATTTTGAAGAGAACTAGTAAAAATGAGATAGACTACAGAAAAAGTCTCACGAATTACCATATATGGAAGATATCCTCAGTGGAATATGGAAAAAGTGACAATAGAATAAATAATAAAAGCCTCAAAATATTTGCAGGCAACAGGAAACTAGAAGAGTAACTGGAGATTTGAAAAAGAACAAGAGAATGTTTCAAGGAAAAGTAATGGCTAAAATTAAAACCTAAATAGATGCATTAGGAAATAACACAAAATAGAATGAATGAATGGGAAACAATCTCCCTCTCTTAGCTTCCCATGTAGCTGGGGTTAAAGACCTGTGTCAACACGCCCAGCTAAGGTGGGCCTTCACAAGAATAAAGCATTCATTTTAAAAGAAAGGTAACCATTGTCTGTAATTAAGGTCATACCTTAAGATATATAAAGAAAAGGAACCACAAGGAAAAAAATCCATAAATCATACTGCAAGGATAAAACAACCACCACAACAACAAATAAAACACTTTCAGTAGATTATGGAACAAAGAAATTAAGATGTCAGGACAGAGATACAGAAGATTAGAAAACACGATTAACAATAGACTATTGACTAATGAATTAATGGGCAATTAAAGACCATTGCTTGCAGTAACCATGAATGCACATTCTTTCAAGAATATAACACACACACACATGCTCAAGATGCTTGTATACACTCTGGAACAATGCATGATCATATTCACTTTATATGAGAATGTTCATAGTAGCATTATTTGTAAGATTACGAATCTGGAAACAACTCAACTATCAACAAAAGAATAAATAGATAAATAAATGGGAGTAGATCCTTTAAAAGAATATTACAGATCAATCAAAATGAACTACAGTCAGATGTGCCAACATGGCAACAAAGGCAAGATACATAAAAAGAAATATAGAATGGTTCAATTTACATAAAATACAATAATAGACAAAATTCAACAGTTCCATTTAAACTCTTAGAGATATAAAGAAAACAGCAGAAGTGATTTTTATAAAAGTAAGACTATCAGGATACCTATGAAGAATACCTATGGAGAGAGGGAAGGGGTTGTAATTAGAAAAATACCATAGGGCTTCTGTAAAGATAGCAATTTTCTTTGGTTGCTTTTTGAGACAGGTTTTCTCACTATGTATTCTGGGCTGGCCTTGAACTCACCATGTAGCCTAGGTTGGCCTGAAACTCACAGCGACTCTCTTGCCTCAGGCTTCTGAATGCTGGGATAACAGTTGTGCATCATCACTCCTGAATGCAATCTTTTATTTCTTAATGTGAATGCTAGTTATTATTCATAAGAACTTATAGAATTGTCTGTAAGAATTGAATAAAAGTTTCTATATGTATTTTATGTTTATATAAACTGAAATTTTTTGCAATAAATATCTGAACTATTTTTAATCTAACCTAAAGTACAGTCCAAGAAATTTCTCCTAAAATATAGCCAGACTTAATATTACCATATTCCATATTCACAAGGATTCTTTTTCCCTCTAATTTGCAACGTGCCTTCTTCTAATGAATACTAAATTGAATATGCAACAGATTGAAGTCTGAATTTTCTATTCTGTTTCACTGGCCTGTCCATTCATGCACCAGTACTGTGATTTAATTACAGAAGTTTTAGAGCCTAAATGCTCAGCAACTATTGACAGTTTACACCAGATCATTCCTTGTTGAGGATTGTTCTGTGTAATACAGGATGTTTTGCATGATCCTTGGTCTCTGCCCACTGGTTTCCAACAATGACCCCTACTTCTACACCTACTCCTGGAAATGACAATTGAAAACATTTCCAAACACTGCTGAAGGTCCTGTGTGTAGCAGAAAAACCCTCAGTTGAGGATCATTACTTTGGAGTGTATTTTAATATCTGGCAATGTTATCTACCCTCGTTACTCTACTTTGCTTCCTTTTTTGATTCTCCCAAATGCCTTTTATAAAAGAAAACATAACAGTACTTTTATTAAGATTCCATTACATTTATGAAATAATGAAAGGACAAGTTCTTCATGATGTTGCGGCTTCATATCCAAACACATGAACATTTACATTTATTCAAGTTTACCTCTGGATCTTCCAAGAATATATTATACTTTTTCTCATATCAACTTTGGATATTTATTGACAGACCAATATATGAAAACTATTGACTTGGAGTTTTAATTTTGTAACCCAATATTTTATTAAATTTTTGTTTATAATTTTCTACTCATCATGTAGGGTTTTCAAGTTATCCATAGCACCTATGAGTAGCACTAACCAACAGAAGTTTCTATATGAAGAAGTGTTCAATATCTGAACTTTCATATATAATAACCCCAACTTACATACACATCATACTGAGTATTTTGACTAAGTTGCTAGTGTGTCTGAGGAACTAACTTTTAAATATTCTTGAATCAAAAATTAAATTTAAATTTAATAACTACATGTGGATATTGTCTACCATTATTGGATGAAGAGTTTTATCCCTTGCCTTTTAATTGTTATGACTTTGATTCCTAACTCTAATCCATTTGTACTGCTAACACTTCCAAACAATATAGTAAATATGACTGGTGATCTACAAACATATATTGATACAGTATGTGCATATTTCATGCTAAGAAAGTATCTATAAACTAATATTTCATTATTTTGCTAGAGAATGTGTGTTAAATTTGTTAAATGTCTTTATATCTACAAAGATGATTATCTCGTCTTCCTTTTGAGACTTATAAATATGACAATTAAATTCTGGATTTCTTATGAGTGAGCTAAACTTCCTTTCCTGACATAAACCATATTTAGTTTAGGGGGCTTTAGAGGTCCCAAAAGAGGAGATGGGGACCTCATCTTGCCTGGGGAGGTTCTTACCTCATCGTTGAAGAGAAGCACTTCAGGACACATCAGGAGAGGCATAGACAGATTCATTCAGCAAAACAAACAAGTACATGCTCAGCATAAAGAGAGTGTGGGTGCTAGAGGATGGGGTGCACCATGTTCTGAGGCTGGGGTTGATTTTGTGCCTGAGGTGTCTTCCAGACAGATGATCTGGGATGTTTATTTGCTAAATTATTGAGCATTTACCTAGCATGGGCTAAAGCCAAACCTGGTTTTATCAACTAGGTTATGAACTAGGTTATTACAAACAATTTGTATGTGTTTGAAGTTTGGAGCTGATACTCTTTCTTTGAGATTGGAACTCTTTGTAATTTATGTGTTACAGTAGCACAAGAAAAGTACAGGCCAAATTTATGGACTAATTTTATCTTAAGTCTTAGAGATTTTATATTTAGGAGTAAAGAGGCTGGAAGGAGAACTGGACTGGAAAAGGGCCTTGTAATCTTGGGCAGCATTGACTGTCTTGAAGTGGCAGCTTTCTTAAAATTACAATTTAAAAATTATAATTTCCTTCTCTCCTTTCTACCTGTCTGTGTTTCTTCTATCCTACCTCAGTTGTAAAGCATTGTCTTAAGGAACGCTGCTGTAGGTGATTTTGACAGTACAATGTAGTAATATTCTCTCTCTCTCTCTCTCTCTCCTTTTCATCCCGTTTAAGACCAATGAGAAAATCAACAAGCTTATTCTACCTCTTATGTAGAGTCTTCTTTTCCATCTAATTGTATTGCTAACAGTGTAACACATTTTCCCTTATACTTCTTCATGTGTGTGTTAGAGAAGATAAGATGCAGAGCCTTGAATGTGTTAGATAAATGTTGGTACCACAAAAATATATATATATGCATCCCTTTAAAAATTTTATTTTGAGACACAGCCTCACTAGGTTTCCCAGGCTGGCCTCGAACTTGTGATTCTTGTACTTCAACCTATTGAATAGCTGGGATTACGGTTGTGCAACACATGCCCAGCTCATTGTAATATTGATTTGCATTTCCTTGATGATTAGTGATGTTGAGTATTTTATATATATACTTGTTGGATAGGTATATACCCTCTTTTGGTACTTTCGTTTGGTATTGGGGATCAAACTCTGGTCCTTGCGCTTGCGAGGCAGGTGGCGGAACCACTGAGCTAAATCCCAGCCCCATACATAGTATTTCTCAAAGGAGGCTGGAATTTAGCTCAGTGGTTCCGCTGCCTGCCTCACAAGCACAAGGTCTCGTGTGTGATCCCCGGTACCAAAGAGAGAGAGAGAGGGAGAGAAATATTATGTAAGGATTATTTGAGTGGATTTTTTGTGTGTGGCTTTTTTGTTTCTTAGTTTTTATTTGCTTTTTGTTGAGTTGTTTGAGTTTCTTATATAGCCTGGAAATTAATCCCTCATCTGATTAATAGTTTGCAAATATTTTTTTTTCTATCTTGTAGGTTGTCTCTTAACTCTGTTGAATGTTTCCTTTGCTATACAGAGTTTTTCAATTAAAAGTTATCCAATTTGTAAACTTTTGCTTTTGTTGTCTGAGCTTTGGGGGTCATATAAAAAAAAGCAGCTGTGGTGGCGCACATCTGAAATTCCAGCTACTTGGGAGGATGAAATAAGAGGATCACAAGTTCAAAGCTATCCTGAGCAATTTAGTAAGACCCTGTCTCCAAAATAAATAAATAAATAAATAAATAAATAAATAAATAAATAAATAAATAAATAATAAAAGGTCTAGGGCATGCTTACCTAGCATGTGTGAGCCCCTAGATTCAATCCCCAGCACCGCACCAAAAAGAAAAAAAAAAATCCTTGCCCATTCCAATGCCCTGAATCATTTCTCCTGTTTTCTTATAGTAGTTTCATAGTTTTATGCCTTGATTTTTTTCTTTGATCCACTTTTAGTTGATTTTTATATGAGATGAGAGAGAGAGATGGCTAGTTGCTTTTTTCTGCACATGAATATTCAATTTTCCCAGCACCATTAATCAAAGAGATTTCCTTTCCACATTGTATGTTCTTGCTGCTGTTGTTAAAAATCAGCTAGCTGTAAATATGGGGATTTGTTTCTGGGTTCTTTATTCTGTTACATTGTTCCATATGTCTGTTTTTATGTCAATACTATACTGTTCAGTTACTACAGCTTTGTAGTATGTTTTGAAGTCAGTATGTTTTGTAATGCCTCAAGCTATATTCTGTTTGCTCAGGATTGCTGTGATTGTTTAGGGTCCTTTGCAGCTACATAGAAATTTCAAAAGTTTTTTTCTTTCTGTGAAGCATATCTTTTGTATTTTGACAAGAATGGCATTGAGTCTGCAGATTTCTTTGGATACTATAGACATTTAAGAATATTAATGCTTCTAAACCATGAATATAAGGTATTTTTACCTAATTTTTATCATCTTCAACTTCTTTCCTCAGTGTTCGTTATTTTCTATTTTATTTTGTTTAGTTTTGTTTTTGTTTTGAGACAGGGTCTCATTGTATAGCCCAGGGTGGCATTGAGCTCACTATCTTCCTGCCTCAGACTCCCAGGTACTGGGATTACAGGCATGCATCATCACAATGAGCTTGTTATTTTTACTGTAGAGTGCATTCACTTCCTTGGCTAAATTTATTCCTAGGTATTTTATTTATTTTTCATAGTTACTGAGAATGAGATTTTCTTCTTAGAAATTTCATTATTGTTGCATAAAAAGGTTACTAACCTATAAATGCTGATTTTGTAGCCTATAACTTCACTGAATTTATTTATCATTTCTGACAGTTGTGCGTGCGTGTGTGTGTGTGTGGTCTCTAGGATTTTCCATGTATATATAAAATTTTGTTATCTATGAATCAATAATTTATTTTCCTCTTTTCCTACCCAGATGCCCTTTTTCTTGCCTTATTAACCTTGCTCAAATTTCCCATATTATATTGCATAAAATTGATGAAAATAGACATCTTTATCTAGTTCTTCATTTTGGAACTAACAATTTCAGCTCTTCCTCATTAAGTATAATATTGGCTGTGGTTTTGTCACACATGTCCTGTATTGTGTTGAAGTACATTGCTTTCATACCCAGTGTGTTGAAGGTTTTTATCATAAATGGATGATTAATTTTATCAAGTGCTTTTTTCTGTATCCATTGAGATCATAAGTTTTTTGTCCTCGTTCTGTTGATGTATTATATTTATTATATATGTTGAACCATCCTTGCATCCCTATGATAAATCCCACTTCATAATTGTATATAATCATTTTGATGTGCTATTGGATTTTATTTGCTTGTTTTTTATTTTGTTAAAAATTTTCACAGGGGCTGGGAATTTAGCTCAGTGGTTTCGCCACCTGCTGTGCAAGCACAAGGGTAAGGACCTGAGTTCAATCCCTGGTACAAAAAAAAAAAAAAAAATTTCTGGGCATGATGGTGCATATGTGTAATCCCAGAACTTGAGAGGCTGAAGTAGAAGGATTGCCTGGAGTTTGAGGCCAGTTTGGGTTACACAATGAATTCAAGACTAGACTAAACTATATAGTGAGACCCTGTCTCAAAAACAAACAAAAAAACAAAACAAAAATAATTTTTCCTTCTGGCATCATCAGAGATATTGGTCTGTAGTTTTCGTTTTTCTTGTAATTTGTCTAGTTTTGACATCAAGGTGAATTAGTTACCTTTTCTGTCAGTGAGACAATATTCAATACTCAACACCCACAATTTAAAGGAGAAAAGTTTTAATTTAGCTCACAGTTTCAGGAGATTTAGTACATGGCTAGCCAGCTCCAAGGGACAAACATCATGACAGAAAGGCATGGCAGGCAGAGCTGCTTAGTTCATTGTGGCAGGGAATCAGAGCAATGGAACAATGACAGAGAGAAAAGGGTGAGGGACCAGATATAGACCCTGAGGCCATGCCTCCATGACCCCAGGCACATCTGGAATTGTGCTCCACCAGTCGCCTTGGTGGATTCCAAATCCAATCTAGTTGGCATTTCAACCTAACCATGAAACAGGATAATGCTGGCTTCTCAGAAGAATTTGAAAGGGTTCCTTCCTTTAAATACTTTAGGATAGTTTAAGAAGAATTGGTATTTTTTAAGGGTTTAGTAAATTTTAGCAATAAAGCCACCTAATCCTAGGCTTTTCTTTCTTGGGAGACATTTTACAACTGATTCAATTTCTTTCTTTTTTTTTTTTTTTTTTGGTACCAGGGATCGAACTCAGGACCTTGCGCTTGTGAGGCAGGCGACAGAACCACTGAGCTAAATCCCCAGCCCATAACTGATTCAATTTCAATACTTGATTTTGATCTCTTCAGGTTTCCTATGACCTCATGGCTCAGTTTTGGTTGGTTATATGTCCAGAAACATATCCATCTCTTCTAGGTTTTCCAATGTGTAGGCATGTAGTTGTTCACAATAGTAACTAATGATCCTTTGCATTTCTGTGGTATCATTTATAATGTCTTTTTTGTGTACATATTACTGGGAGTTAAACTCAGGGCCTTAAGCCAATTAGATAAGCACTGTACTACTGACCTACATCCCCACTCCTTTTTACTTTATTTTTAAGTTTTAAGACAAGGTCTTACTAAGTTGTCTGGGTGACCTTGAACTTGCAACACTCCTGCCTCAGCCTCTCAAATAGCTGAGATTAGACGTGTGAACCCCCACACTCAATGGCATGTCTTTTTTTAAATTTCTGATTTTATTTAGATCTTTTTTCTTAGATCTAAAGCAGAAGGCTTGTCAGTTTGCCAGTTTTGTTTTTCAACTCTTTATTTCATTGATATTTTATTTTACTTTTTTGTCTCTATTTTGTTTACTTCTGCATTGTTCTTTGTTATTTCCTTGTACTAATTTTGTGTTTACTTTGTTCTTTTATTTATTTATTTTTTGAGGGTGCTACGGCTCAAATCCAGGGCCTCACTGAACTGTACTCTCAGTTCTCTAGTTCTTTGAGTTGCACCATTAAGTTGATTATTTAAGTTGATTTCTGGGGATTTTTTGATTAGGTATTTATTGCTATAAACTTCCCTCCTCCTACTTTTGCTATATCTCATAAGTTCTCATATACTACATTTTCATCTTTGTTTCTTTTGAGAGAAATTTTTAAATTTTTCTTTGATTTCTTCATTGAACCAGTTTCAAGAGAACATTGATCAATTTCCATGTATTTGTACAACTTCTAAAGTTTCTCTTGTTAAATTCTAGTTTTATTCCATTCTGGTCAGAGAATTTCCATGCTATGATTTCAGATTTCTGGTATTTGTTGAGATTCATCTTGTTTCTCTACATTGATATCCATGCATCTGGCAAATCAGTTGCCTTTACCAATTTTAACGGTGTAATAGTTTGTCTTGGCAAAACATCCTAGGATGTCAGTTGGGTAAGTTGTATTGACTTTGGTTCCAGGTGGGTGCTTTAGTATAGTGTCCATGTAGCTTCCTTAGCTGAAATCTATGGTTGTATCTATGAGTCTCCCAACAGCCTATGTAGAGATTGCACCATCAGCTGTGCTAGAGTACTTTCCTGCAGGTAGTTTCATTTCTCATGTAGTAGTTTAACTACTGGTGGGTGGACTCTTTGTGGGTGTGGGGTACCCATCCAGGGCTGCAGGTCACATAGAGGAGTAGTGCTGACCTTCTGGCCCAAGTGGGAGTAATGCAGCATGTCCATCAGTGGTATAGGATTCCTGTCAGTGCCTCAGGGCCTCCCACGGGCTGGGTTGTGAGCCCAGATGATGGGCCTATTAGTGTGCCAGGGCTTTGGTGGTGACTTTTCCTGGTCTGGGAAATGACTTGCTCAGGAAAGGCTGTCCAGCTGCTTTCCAGGGTCTTAGCAGGCCAAGCTTCTGAGAGCAGGCTGCTCAACCACATCGTGGAGTCATAGAAGGATGGGCAAGGCTGCTTGGCTGCTTTCTGGGGTCATGGGTGGGTAGGTAGGGCTACCTATTTCCTTCCCAGGAATTCTGGGGGCAGGGCTGCTCAGTGGCTACCCAGCTAGTTCCCAGGACAGTGGGAGGGTACATGATGTCACCTGATTCCTTTCTAGGGACTTCAGAGAGCTGAGCCACTCAGGGGTAACTGCCTGGCTATAATCCAGGGCCCAAGTTGGGTGGCCAGAGCCACCTGTTTCCTGGGGCCTCTGTGGGTTGAAGTGCTCAGGCTGTGCTTCCCTAGGATGATGGGAATGTTTGTTGGACAAGCTTGCAGGGTCCCAGGTAGGCACGGTCTCAATGTAGCACTATGGGAACTAAGCACACAGCATCTACCAGCTCATCTCTCAAGATCAACCTTGAACCAAGCCTGGATCGAGGTTAGGCACAGTCTAGGTGGGGTTTTTCCAGGGCAGTGCTTCATTGGGATAACCCAGAAGCTACCAAGGTGCTCTCAAGGGTATAAGGACTGCAGGCTTCTCCATCGGCAAATGTTTCAGGTGTCGTGGCACACATGGGAACTATGGGGCTTCCTGCTTACCCTTTGCCTACTGAGCAAAGTTCTTCTTGGTTCAAGAACTTTTGCTTGAGAAAAAGAGGAAGATGCTGTGTGCTTAATTCCCTTCCTCGTAAAAATGTCATGTATCTCTGTGCTCCACAGTGTCTCTGCCACATCCCCAAAACCCAGGGACTCTCCCTCAAACACTCCGGTGAAACAGTAATGACTTTTTTCTTTGTTTTGTCCTTTGTTGTAGAAGGAAGCATGCTAGGTCCTTCTAGTCAGTCACCTTACTGATGTCATTTTCTTGTTTCTAATCATGATATACATTTTATATAAAGAATATTCCTTGCATATAGAGAGAATGAAATGACTTGTATACATCACAGAAATAGTAAACTAGAGGACAGCTATATTTTTATGAATTAAATATATGTGCATATTAAACATATTGCATTATATAAGAACAGCTTTACTTATTTTATATTCGTTTCTTTTAAAAATTGGAAAGCACAGGGCCGGGGATTTAGTTCCATGGTTCCACCACCTGCCTCGCAAGCGGAAGGTCTCGAGTTCGATCCCCAGTACCAAAAAAAAAAAAAAAAGAAAAGGAAAGCACAATACTAAAATTTTAAAAACTAGAAAAGTTCATCTCATCTTATTTAGATGAATCTTAGATGAAAAATATTTTCCTTAGACCAAAAGTATTTTCTTTTGCATATCATCTTCCTGTCTTATTCCATTTTCACTAATATTTTTGCAAAGTTGCAAGAAACCAAGATTAATTTTTAAATAAAAATAAGTAAGCAATAGAAATTGTGTATGATGAAGGAATTCAGTTACAAGAAATTTAATTGCTTTGCATTTTCACTTAAAATGAAATAAGTAATACCTAAGGGGATTTTCAAAGTCTTGTCAGCTATTCTTTGGAATTTTCCTTCAAGAAATGCTGATACTAGTGTCTCAATTGTTCGGTTTTCACAAAGGCACATTAAGTAATTCAATACCGAGCAGCAGTATGCCTCCCTGAGCTAACATGTTGAATTCAAATATTATTATCAGCGAATTCATTAGTCTCAATGAGTTTAAGGTATAATAATTATAAATTAATGATACAATCTCTGGGATTAGCAATGATTCCTAATATATAAATTACCACCGAAATATGTAAATAGATGGTGCAAGACATTATTCTCAATTCCGTAACAAATGCTTCTGAAATGAAATCATCTAGACAGGTAGCTCAGAAGCAGAAATGTATGGTAAGAATGAGCTTTGACAGTGCTAGAGTGTTCACCTAGCATACCTGAGGGCCTAAGCCTGGGGAAAAAGAGAGAGAAAGAGAGAGGGAGAGAGGATGAAAGAGAAGGCAAGGAAAACAAGCTTTGATTTAGAAAGAACTGGGTTCAGAATTGAGTTCTTCCCATGCTAACTTGTAAAGATAAATTATTCTCTGTAATTTTCATTACCTTTTAGTGAAGAATATATAACTTATTTCATAAGTTTCTTGAAAAGTTTATAAAATTAGCACAATCCCTGACTCTTAGGCCTTTAGTTCCTGAACTATTCAGTTGAATGATTGAGTTGAATACTGATTTGAATATCCAATTGAACACTGAATCATACAGTTGTTGAATAAATATTCAAAGAGATAGTGGTATAGAGAAACCATTCTGTAAAATGTGCTGCTGACTCAACTGTCCTCAGTCTGGTCACTTGAATCTTGGTTGCAGTCATTGCTCTGATTCCATATACCTGTGTGTGGTATCTACCTTTAAAAATACTTGAATGGGCACATTCAACTCACAAATGTAACATGATAATAGGAATTAGTAGTCAGAAACCATGAGTCTTTATATAGTTTACTACACATTTAATGTAAACATATGTATAACAAATACAATTAATATGTGGTCATAAGTGTAGTGTGGTCTGGAACTTCATTTTCCTCTTTCTCAGATGAAATCTCAGGCAGTTGAGAGAAATGTTTTCACCTGGTACCCATTTTCCTCTTCTTCCACTGTCCATGCTTTGGCACTGTTCTGTTGTTTTTGTTTGTTTGTTTGTTTTTCATTGACCTACTATAGATTTTTATTTCTTTGCTTTTTGAATGTGAATCTTAGGCTGTAAATAAAAGCTCATAGTCTTCATTGATGGTATTTATTTTTTGCAACATTTTTGACCCTTATTAATAGGTTCCATCTTTTTAGGAAATGTACATTTTCCAAAGTTTTCAGCTGTGTATTACTCAGACTTGCCCAAAGAAACATAACAAATCTGTGTATACAGACAAAGACACACACACACACACACACACACACACACACACACCCACACACACACACCATATAGATGACGGATAGCTAGACATACAGAAACAAATTTATTATGATGGGTTGGCTCAAGTGACTACAGAGGCAAAGAAGTCTCACAATTTGCTGTCTGCAAGCTGGATGCCAGGAAAGCTGGTGCTATAGTGTAGTCTAAACCTAAAGGTGTAAGAATGGTTTGGGGAGGGATCCAAAATCCAGAGACAGGAGATCCAGGAGTACTGATGTTCAGTTGGTAGGAGAAGCTGGATTTGCTAGCTAAAACAGAGAGCAAATTTGTCCAAATATCCACCCACACTGATAAGGCTAGATCTTCTTTCCTTAGTCTGCCAGCTCAAAACTGATCTTTTCCGGAAACATCCTTACAGAGGCATTCAGAAATAATGCCTCATCAGATATCTAGGCCCATTCTAGTTGATACATAAAATTAACTCTTACAGCTCTCTCTGGCCTTTTATATGATAATTCACCCAGCCGGAAGGTGACGTGGAGAAGGTGTCCTTAGAAGCTGTTCCCTTTCAGCTGAAACTTGAAACCTGGCAAGTAGTTTACAGTGGGGGAGAGGATTCCAAGGATAAGGCAAAGCTGAAGGTGTTGGAAACACATCCTGTTCCTATCAATCTACTCAGATGGAAAGGCTCTTTGGAAGAGAGTAGCAATGGGCAAGTCTAGACACAAACCAGACTATGATGAGCTTTGTAAACCATGCTAGAGAGGTTGAACGCCATACTGTAGGTGTAGGTGTATGGGATGAAGACAGTTGCAATGGCTTTATGTTGCCAAGTATTGCAGCAGCTATGCACATAACAGACTGCAAATGGGTGGCAAGAAAGGACATTTTAAGTACCATCACCTCACTACTTCCACTTCCTCCTCATTGCAGAGTTACAAATTTTTTCTCCTTCATTGTACTGCAGCCATGTATGCTTCTCTTTATCATAAGCATTTCACTATATTGTCTTTACTAATTTATGCTCAAGAATGTCCTTGACTAGATCGTAACCTCCTTGAAGGTAAGAGCTATACTGCATTCATTTTTGTAGTCCCAGTGTCTAACACTTAGAAGACAATACGTATTCGATAAATTTATTATTGCATTCATTCAATAAATATTTATTGAGTTCCTACTACGTGTTTCCTCAAAAATGCAATAAACACTGAATATATGCCAGTGAACAAAACAGAAAAATTCCTGTCTGTGTGGGGTTTACATATGAATTTGGATAGAAATAAACAGACAACTAAGTAAATAAAGAAACAAATGGGTAAAATTTTAACATGTCAGATACGGTTAAGAACTATGCTTAAAAAGAAAAGCATATCAGGAAAGAGCAAAAGGTGCAATTTTAAGTTGTTTGATCAGAGAAAAGCTTCCCTGTGAAGTTGCCATAGAATTCAGACTGTAAAAGTGAGGGAACCAGCCATATAACTAGCCAGGTGAGGGGAAAGAAGGGTACAGCAGAAAGATTTGACCAAGGAAAATCTTCAAACTAGAGAGTGCCAGGTTTTCAAGGAATAGCAATGAGGCCAATGGCAGGAACAGTGCGTCCTATAAGGCGACTTTGTGAAGCTATGGCATGGTCTTCATTGAGGAATGGCATAATCTGTGTGGCTAATGAAACATAATAATGCTGGTAGCTGTTTGAGAACAGTCAGAAAAAGGACACATATTCTTCTGGACAAGATAGGAGAAGCCTCAGACTCTATGCTATCAGCTGATGTAGAGAGAAGTTCTGGACAGCTTGTATGGTTGGAAGGCAGTTTCAACAGCATTTAGAAAGGCTGAATGGGGACACAAAAGAGGGAGAGGAGTTAAGAACATCTGAGCAATAGCAATGACCAACTGGAAACAGGGAGTTGCTGCTTACTGAGACATGCTGGGTGACCAGTTAATTCATTGCCAAACTGACATTGTTGAGAATTAAAAGAGATGCCACATGCTCAGGAAAGTATGTGTAAACTGAAAATACTTTAGAAGGTTCTTTGCTCTAGTTCTGTTTCTAAATGAGTGGTAATTTTGCATATAGGGGACACCTGGCAAAATCTGAGGACATTTTGGGTTGTCATAACTGGAGGGCTACTACTGGCATTCAGTGAGGAGAGGCCAGAGAGGCGACGGTGCAAAGGACCATCCCTCAAAACAAAGAATTATCTGGTACAAAATGTCAATTGTGGGTGGGAAACCCTGCCCTAGGACCAGAAAA